>NW_024581088.1:1028576-1051407 GCF_017639235.1 Corvus kubaryi
TCCCAGCAGCCCCTCACCACCATTCCCAAGGTTTTCCTGTCCCA
Organism: Corvus kubaryi; assembly: GCF_017639235.1. Taxonomy (NCBI): domain Eukaryota; kingdom Metazoa; phylum Chordata; class Aves; order Passeriformes; family Corvidae; genus Corvus; species Corvus kubaryi. Next base: position 1,028,621 of record NW_024581088.1, read on the forward strand.
GCAGCCCCTCACCACCATTCCCAAGGTTTCCCTGGCCCAGCAGCCCCTCACTGCCATTCCCAAGGTTTCCCTGGCCCAGCAGCCCCTCACTGCCATTCCCAAGGTTTCCCTGGCCCAGCAGCCCCTCACCACCATTCCCAAGGTTTCCCTGGCCCAGCAGCCCCCACCCCACCGTAACCCTGGGTTTCCCTGCCCTCCCAGTTTGTAAATAAGCTCTGGGAATGTTCGAGTGCCTTGGAACCATGGACTCATTAAGCTGGAAAAGAGCTCTGGAATCCTCAGGTGCAGCCATTAACCCATCGCTGCCCGGGCCCCACAGAACCCTTTCCCTTCCTCAGTCGGAGAGCTCGGCCCGATTGGGGTTTTTAAATCTGCGTTCGTGTTTGGGGGCAGGGAGAGGAGGGAGCCGGGGCTGTCCTGGGGCAGGAGCACATCCCGCTCCATCCCAGCTGGAGCTGCTCCTGCCTGTGCCCCTCCGGCCTTCCCGGGGTTCTCCTCCCGCGGGATGAGCTGTGCTCAGTCCTCAGAGGGAGCTCGGAGGCAGAGGAGGGGAGGATGAGAACAGCACCCATCTCACACAGGGGGACGGGGAGGGATCCTGTGAGCCCTGCTGGGATCAGGGATTGCGGGATGGCTCCTGGAGAGGAGCGAGGGAGGTGAGGGAGAACAGGCAGCACACGAGCTCCAGCCCGGCCTGTTCCTCCTTTCTCCCCATCCTTAAACCAACTCCGAGTCCATCTGCAGGACCCTGGGGAGAGCAGCACGTCTGCAGGCACGGGGATGGGGGCGCTGGACTTGATTCCAGGGCTGGATCCCGAGCAGATGCTCGGCGAGTGCATCCCAGGGCAGCTCCCGGCGCCGAGTGCGCGGCCGTGGGGAGGAGCAGGAGGGCGAGGAAGGCGGCTCCTGCCTGTGCCAAGCCCAAATTTCCCGCTGTGCTCCCAGGATGGGATGTGGATCCTGGCCCGCAGTGATGCCCTGGCCGTGCACAGCAGCCCCATGCAGTTTCTAGTGCTGGTTTTTATGGCATTTCTCTCGTGGCTGTCAAAAGGAATTTTCAGACAAAGCCGTGATTTCTGTCTGTTGATGAAATGCTGCTGCAGTCTCCTGAGGTGCTGATGACAGGGAAGCTTTGTTTTCTGCAGCTCCAAATGAACGTTAAAGGGATATTTCTAGGAGGCAAAAGGGGGGTCTGGTTGCCTTGCTGGTTAGGAGTTTTAATTGAAAAAGCAGGCAATAAGGGGATAATGCATTTTTTCATGGCATCTTTTTTCGGAGGTTGTGGAAAATGCTCTCATTAAGCCAATAATTGAAGCCTGTGAAGTTGGTGATGATCCCTGGCACAGGCACAGGGAAGACACGAGCAAGGGACTGCCCGAAGTCTGCACAAAGTCAGACAGAGCCAGTCCTGTCACCTCTTTCCTGGAATCACGTGTAGGACCGAGTCCTGCCTGTCCTCTGAGGGCGGAGTGACATTGGAGAGAGCCCGAACTGAAAAACTCCGTGCTCGGGTCACACAGGCACAGGCCAAATGTATGCGGGGGCAGGTACCAGCATCTCTTTAAAATGCAAATTGTTTTCTTGCTAAACTGGCTAATTTAAAGAAATTAGCATCCCAAAGCGTCCCGATTTGCATTCCAGCGTGTGGATTCGCTGCTGTCGGTGCCAGCGAGCGCTGTGCCTCGGTGGAAATCACCCGGAGCCGCTGTCACCTTGCGGTACCTTCCCGAGCGATCCAAGCCCGGGCCGCACCCAGCCCCGCTGGATGCTTCCCGAGGGACAGCAGAGGGAACGCGTTTCCCACAGAGAGGTTTCAGGGAATGGCTCCCCAAGCAGTGGGGCGCCCACCCCGTTCCTCAATAAGTTCTCCCAGAAATGAGCTCGGTCCTGCAGAGCCCCGGAGCTGGGAGCGGCTTTGGCAGCAGGACGGGGTCTGGGTGCGTTTTACCGGATCAGAGACACCGCGGATCCTGCTGGGTTCCCTTTTAGAGCCTCACGCCAGGATAGTCCCTCCTAGAAACCCCAGATCTCCTGGAGATCCCAATTCCTCCCGGGGAGTGCTCGGGCCGCGCTGAATTTGTGCTCGGGCCGTGCTGATTTCGTGCTCGGGCCGCTGGGATTTTCACCCGGCGGCGCTGGTGCCGGGATAAGGACACGGGAGATCGCGATCGGCCGCGCATCTGCCGGGATGGAGCCCAGGGGTGCGATCAGGAGGACAGAGAGCAGCGGGATGTGCCGCACGTGGCACGGCTGGCACACGGCGCTGCCGCAGCTGCTGCAGGCACCGCTGGCATTTTAATCGCGGCCCTGGCATTGATCTGCTGTGGTCTCATGGTCTGAGGCACTGCTCACACCTGGTCATTTAACAGCAGCAGCTCCGGGGAGGGGTGGGTGCGGTCACTTCCAGCTGAATCGAGGTAAAACACAACCCCAAATCCTGCAGGGGCTGATTTTGATGTCGGGCTCGAAGCAGGGCTGAGTTATCAACCCTTATCAGTTCAATAACGTGGAGGAGGAGACGTCCATGACCTGATCAATGAAGGAGATTTTCCAGAAGATTAGGTTAAGCATTCTCAGGAGAGCAGGGAATTGAACTGCTCAGACGGATGGGGATTTTTAAGATCCTTCAGCAGGCACGAATATCCCTTTTCGTGTCGAGGGAAAAGTGACATTTGATAACAAAACTCGCTCCAAACAGCCCCGTGCCTCTTTGAGAGCAGGAGCCGCTCTCAGCACGGCACCAGCTCGGCTCGTTAGTGGCAGGAGGTGTCACCTGTGCCCGCTCTGCCTGCTCTGCATGCCGGGCACACAGACGGGCGCTGCTGGGAAGCTGGGATGAAACGCCTGCTGGATGAGCAGTAGCTGTGGCCCTGCGCTGCCTGCACTCCCTCCCTCCCTCTGGAGGCCGGGGCTGGCCCTGTAAAACTTGTGCGGAGACCTGAGGGAGAGCCCTGGCCGTGCTGCTGGCTCCTGTCCCCGTGCCAGAATGGCTTTTTGGGAAGCGCCTCTGGGCTCTCTGGGCCTGGGGAATGAGCTGTTCCCCTCAGGGCACGGCCTGGCTGTGTCCTTGGGGGCAGGTGGGACACAGCAGGGGCCGTTCACTGGCACAGGAGAGAGTTTGGGGCTGTGGGCACTGGGAAAATGCTGTGGGGGTGGCCCAGGGCGTGGGGGGTCCCTGATGTGCAGCAAGCCCAGAGGGGCACGTTGGGCACTCAGGGGTTAATTATTAATTGATAATAATGAGGGTGGGCAGGCTCTGGCACAGGGTGCCCAGAGCAGCTGGGGCTGCCCCTGGATCCCTGGCAGTGGCCAAGGCCAGGCTGGACATTGGGGCTTGGAGCAGCCTGGGACAGTGGGAGGTGTCCCTGTTCACATCAGGGGGTTGCACTATATAGCCCCTAAAGGTCCCTTCCAACCCAACCTTCTCTCTGATCTTTGTTGCTGATGTTTTCCTCTCCCTCCAGGGGACGGCCAGGTGGATTTCGATGAATTTATGACCATTCTGGGACCTAAGCTGGTGTCGTCGGAGGGCAGGGATGGCTTCCTGGGGAACACAATAGACAGCATATTCTGGCAGGTGAGTGAGCATTGCTTTAATTGCAACTTCAGCCAGCTCTCAGCAGCTTCCAGAGTGGATTTGTTGAGGAGCACAGGATGTTTTACCGAGTGGGAATGGTTGTGGGAAGGGTGTTGGGGTCCCTCGTGCCATGGGCTGTGGGAGAACATTCCATGCTGGGGGAGGGAGCTGTGTCCAGCCGAGCCCTGTGCTCCTGTGGATGGATGCAGCTGGACACAGCAAAGCACCCAGATCCTCCTGCAACACTTTTGGGAGTCTGGAATTCACTTTTGGAAGAGAAAAGCATTTTTCTCCAGGAGTCTTTTGAGTTGGGAGCCTTGAAGCTGCTGGCTGCTCCCAGAAGTGTGTTCCTGCTCAGTGTCCCTTGGCTATGGCAGGGGACGCTCCACACAGAGGGAATGTGCCGGGCAGGCCACGTCCCACTGGGATTTCTGCTGGATTCAGGGATGAGCTCAGGATAACCATGTGAACAAAACTGAGAAACTTCTGCCCCAGTGGTGCCCTGGGGTGGTTTGGTCCTGCTGGCCCCAGGCACTGCAAGGAGACGGATCCAGCGCTGGGAGCTGCTCTTTGTCTGCCCTGCAGTGAGACTTTAGACAGCGTTGGAGCTTCCTGGAAAAGCAGCCCAAAATGCCCCAAAACACAGAGCTGCAGGGTTGCTGCCAACAGATCAAACGTGTGGCTTCCTGTGGGATTCCAGCTCCTCTCATTGCCCATCCCACAGCCTTTGCCTGCTAAGAAACTTTGGCTGTTCCCAAGTTTAATGAATGCGAAGAGCCAAACCTGGAAATGAGAATTTCTGCCTTCTTTTACAACCCTCCAGCCCCGTCCAGACTGAACTGGGTGGAGCTCTGGAAGAGTGTTTTAAAAGGCTTTTAAAAAGCCATTCCTGGCCTCCTGGCACAGGATAGGAATAACCTGGAAATTCTGCTCCGGATTCCAGGATCTGGCTGTCAAAGCAAGAGTTTGGTGCTGGTGAAGCCCTCGTGGTTTGTGAGGTAGCTGGGGGGAGTAATGACACCAGGAGGGGCAGGACTGGGAGTCAGGGGTGTTTTATTGCCTCCACTCTGCCTTGGGAGCCTCATCCCAGCCCAGGAGGGAGAGGAGGGAGCCCCATGCTGTCCCACTGTGCCTTCCAGAATTCCAGCCCCTCAGGAGCTGCTCAAGAAGCAAAAGTCCCAGTGGGAAAATCAACTTTGTGAGCTGAGCTCTTGGATGGGAAGCAGAGAAGTCTGGAGCCTTCCCAAAAACTCTGCTCAGTGTAACCCATTGCTTTTAGTGACCCTCCCACCTCTGCAAATGCCTGGAATGGGCAGGGAGGCAGGATTGTGCCTGGATTTAGAGCTGCAGGATTCCAGGGATCAGCTTCCACAGGGGAGTATCCCTGATGCCCTTCCTGGCTGTGGTGGGACAGGGAGAAGGGAGCAGAGGCTCCGGGTGGGAGCCCTGGCTGGGCAGGGACAGCCCCGGGGCTCCTGCAGGCAGCAAAGCTCTGGCTGAATTCCACAGGTGCTCCATGGCCTTGGAAAACAATGGTTATGGGCTTTACCCCCTCTTTACTCAGCACTTCCCTGGATTTCTGAGCCCCTGAAGAGCTCTGGTTGCTTTTCCTCTGGGGTAGGAGTGCAACGCCTTTGCTGCTTTTTCCCAAAGGAAAGGCAAGGAGAAGACCCCAAGGCATCATTCAGGGAACAGGTTCCCTTTGCCCATTGCTCCCTGGCTTCATCCAATCCATCTGCAGGGCATCAGGCACCTCATTCCCGAGCATTTCTCCTCTGCGTTATCTCCAGTGGGATTCCTGAAGGGAAACCAAGCCTTTCTGGGAATCAGGGCTTGGCCGTGTTTCCCATTTCCCCTTAATGTGCAATTTCCACATGTTCTGGCAGGGGATGAGCCTGGGCTGCTGACAGAGCCCTTCATCCCTGCAGCCATTCCCAAGGAAGGGTTTTAAGGAGGGAATGGTGCCCACAAGGCTGTGGCTGTGCCCAGAGCTGGGGGACAAGGGTGGGACAAGAGGGACACCTGGCTGGGCAGTGCCACCATGAAACCTCACCCCAAAGCTTCTTAAATCAGTCCCACAGGAGAGAGAATCCGTGTGGGCATCCAGGAAGTGCCTTCCGCTCTCCCATCCAGGCAGAGTCCCTCCAGCCCTCCCCATGCTGGGATATCTTTGCCAAGCTCATTTCTGAGGGCAAAGACCTCCAGGTTCCAGTGTTCAACACGTCCTACGGGATGCAGTGTGGAGGATCTCCAGGCCCAGAGGGAATGACAGCCCTGGATGGGAGGTTTTTAATGAAGTGAACCTCTCTGGGGTGGCTGGAATGCTTTGGGAAGTCAGGACAAGTGGGAATGGTTGAACAACATGGCTCCATCTACAGCGGGCACAGCAGGAATTCTGTGCCCACAGCACTGATGAGATGATTTGGGAAAGTCAATGCTTTGTACGGTGACCAGCTGAGAGCCAGAGCCTGGTGAATTTCCCCCCCTTCTCCCTTTGCTGTGTGCACATGGAGGCTGCAGGGAATTTCAGGATATCTGGGAGCTTTGTTTTGCGTGAGGGGACGGTGCCGGATCATGCCCTCAGCCACGGTGCCTGCTCATCCCATCAGAGATCACCCAGCACGAATCCCCGGGTTCAGGAGCAGCCTGGGTGCTTTGGGATAAATAAAGCTGCTTTGCAGGAGCAGAATTCCCACGGGGAGATGCTGCTCAGGCTTTCCTTTGTCCACTGGAGAGATTTGGGGAGGCAGGTCCTGCACAGGGAACAGCTCAGCCGCTGCTCATCTTTTCTAGGACTGAGGGAATCTTTTCCTTCCTCCAGGCTCCCACAGACTTTTGCTAGGGGGAGGGATATCCTGGGGTTTATCATCTTTGAGAGGGGAGTAGGAATGGCCAAAAATTCTACAGGACCCCTGAGCAAGGAGGGAGGGATATGCAGGGACAGGCCAGGGACAGCAGGGACCCCCAAGGTCCTGAGCTGCACCCTCAGCTCAGGCACCACGGAACAGTTCCCTGGAAAATGGAGCAGGGACCACATCCAGCTGTGGGGGGGCTGCATTTGGGGCTGGCTCAGGAGGGAATTTAGGGATGGGAAGGGGGATCAGAGCTGGCTGGGAGCAGGGGAGAGCAGAGGGATGCGGCTGGGATGGGACAGGGATGGTTCCCCCTCCCATCCCAGCCCCTGAGGTTCAGTGCTCTGCCCATCCCTAATCCCGTTTGCAGTTGTCACTGGGAATGCAGGAGAGTCCCAGGGGACAGATCTGGGCTCTCCTGATCTGGTCAATCAATTAGTGCCTTAATAGAGGGAAATGAAGGGGAAAATGTGTGGGAATGGCGGTGGCACAGGGCAGGGCAGGAGGGGCTGGGAGGGAGCGGGGAGTGAGGGAGCGGGGAGTGAGGGGCTGTGTCAGGGCCCTCCAGCAGCCCCGGGCTGTCTCCAAAGACAATTTTTGCCTGGAGAGGGATTTTTTTTTTTTATGGGGTTCAGAGATAAACCTGATGCAGTTGCTTCCTGTGTGTGAGTTTCTCCTCTCGTCCCTGCAGAGGAATTAATCTGCTGATGGCAAACGAGCCTTGCTGCAGAGGATTTGTTCTTGTCTGTGTCTGATTTGATGTGGGAACAGATCCAGGTGCCCTGCTGGGGTCAGCCCTTCCTCCCTCGCCTCCTCCTCCGGAGGCAGTGCAGCCCCTCAGGGCAGGTGCAGGCTGTTGTCAAACCACAGGATGGGACGTTTTACATCTTGCAGCAGCATTTTTTGCTGGTGCTGAGCTGCTCTGCTGCAAAAATCTCGATTCCTGGATTTCAGGAGCTGCTGTGTCAGCTCTTCAAAGAACCTTCTCGGATCGACTGCTGGGGAGGAAGAGAGATGGGAGATTGGGAAGGAGCTCTTTACTCAGAGGGTGGGCAGGCCCTGGCACAGGGTGCCCAGAGCAGCTGGGGCTGCCCCTGGATCCCTGGCAGTGCCCAAGGCCAGGCTGGACACTGGGGCTGGGAGCAGCCTGGGACAGTGGGAGGTGTCCCTGCCCATGGTAGGGGTGGCACTGGATGGGCTTTGAGGTCCTTCCAACCCAACCCATTCCTGGATTCTGGGATTCACGGATTCAGTGCCCTCCCTCTTGCTGGTTGCTTTGGGGTTTAAATCAGGGAATGCAGCTGAAAGTTTGGTGGATGGGGCCAAAGATGGGGAGTTGGGGCTGGACCATTGTACCAGGCACATCCCCCCAAATGCTCTTCCACCAGACCAATCACCCCACAGCACTGCCTCATTCTGAGCAGCACTTTTTGACTGATGAACCTGGGATACCTTGAAGTGATTTCCACAGAAAAAAAAATCCGTACATTTAAAACATCAACCATTGCTTGGGTTTTCCCGGCTGGATACAACCAAAGTGAGGCAGAGGTTGGAAACCTTGGCATTGATTATCCTGCAAAACCACTGGGATTTGAGCTGGCAGACACCTGTCCTGGGACACTCAGATGGGGCCCCTGTGTTCCCCAGTGCCCCTGAACCCCAGCATCCTGACCTTATCCTAATTTCAGGAATGTACTATCTCCTGCCATGGCTGCTCCTGCAGTTTAGGTCATGGTTTCCTCATATCCACATTTAAAAGGTGAGATTTTCCATGGGAGGATGCAGGTGGCTGGTGTGAAACTCGTCCCAAATAACCTGGGACACTCCCAGAGTGTCCTTTAGTTCATCCCAGATATCCTGGGACACTCCCAGAGTGTCCCTTGGAGCCATCAGAGAGAAACAGCCACTTCCAGGCTGTGATTCAAGGGATGTGCCCTGGGCCCCAGCCTCAGGAAGGGATGAGCTGTGCTTCAGAAGTGCCAATTTTACTACATTTGGTATAAAAATGTGGAGGGAAGTGGCTCAGGTGGAGCTGTGTGCCCTGGGGACAGCTGAATGTCCCCTCCTGGGCCCCACCAAGGCTCTCAAGGCCTTTTTGGTTCAAGTTCCAGCTCTATCAGTGCCGTTATCAGCGGAAGGGGAACAGTTCTGCTGCCTCACTTCAGGTCCCTTTGCTGCCAGGACATTCCCCTGCTGCTCTCCATGGATTTGTGGCAGCACGGGGAGAGCTGAGCACGTGCAGGGACGGATCCAGCCCCAGCCCCTGCTCCCTGCCCCCAGGCCTGCATCCAGATGTGCTGCCACAGCTGGGGCAGGTGTGAGTGCTGCAGGGCTCCTGCCCTGGACCACGGTGGCACAGCTGTCCCTGTGCCACCCCTGGGGCCCTTTGCAGAGGACACATCCTGGGTGGCCTCACATTTCTCTGCCTGTGAAGGGACCTCCTTTCCACCCCCACGTTTTCCCTGTACCAAAATCCACCCTCTCAAATGTCCCGGGCCAAGTTTGCAGCTCAGGACTGGAGACACTGCAGGTGGCAAAGTTTTGGAAGCAGCAGGGCAGGAGGAACGCAGGATTTCACTGCCCTGCTGTGGTTTTGAGCTTCAAGCAGCACCTTTAGCCCTCAGAAAGGCTCTGCAGCTCTGGTCCAGAGCCTGTTTAAAGCAGGCAGCTGATACCCAGAGGATTCTGCCTGCTGGATTCGGGATCTGGCTGCCCTGGAAGGTGTGGCTGGGCTTTGTGCATCCTCTGCAGCACTCAGGGACACTGCCTCCAGCAGCTCTCATGGTCCAGAGGTTCTTTTTTCCGTGCCAGTTTATTTATAAACTCAGTCTGCAGCTCCAGGGGTTTTTGGGAGGTTTTTTTCTCCTGGCTGATGTGTGAAATAGGAATTGTGCTGTGGATTTCTCAGGGGTTCACTAGGAAGTGTCAGGAGCAGCCTGTAGGGAAGGTGGATGTGTGGGAGATCGCCTGAGGGGTGCATGGCACAGGGCTGGGAGAGGCTTCCCGGCTTCCTGGGGACTCCTTCCTGAAGGGATCAGATTGCCCAGCAGCCCTGAGGACCAGGATCCACATCCAGTGCTGGTTTTGTTGGGATAGGGATCATTTGTCCTTTGGAAAGGCCTCTTTGGGTGACGGAGCAGAGGTGATGAGTTTCAGGCAGGGGCAAATCCCAAATCCCCTCACTCCCAGCGTCAGGATGGAGTTTCTGCCAGAGAGGAGGCTCCACCTGGCCTTAAAACCCAATCCAGCAGATCTCAGGATCATCCGTCCATCCCTCCATCCCTCCCTCCATCCCTCCATCCCTCCCTCCATCCATCCATCCCTCCCTCCATCCATCCCTCCCTCCCTCCCTCCATCCATCATCCATCCCTCCATCCATCCATCCATCCCTCCATCCATCCATCCCTCCATCCATCCATCCCTCCATCCATCCATCCACCCATCCACCCATCCATCCATCATCCATCCCTCCCTCCATCCCTCCCTCCATCCCTCCCTCCATCCACTCATCCCTCCCTCCATCCCTCCCTCCATCCATCCCTCCATCCCTCCCTCCATCCCTCCATCCCTCCCTCCATCCATCCATCCCTCCATCCCTCCATCCCTCCATCCATCCCTCCATCCATCCCTCCATCCATCCATCCATCCATCCATCCCTCCATCCATCCATCCATCCCTCCCTCCTCTCTGCACAGAGAAAAGGACATGGAAAGAGCTCCAATCCTGGCAGGCTCTGGCTGCCCTGGATAATTCCCATTCCTGTAACAAAATCATCTCTCACTGCACTGCCAGAGTTTTGTTGGTGGAAATCCTCATTGACTCAAAGCAGAGGCTGATTTTCATGGCGATCAGACCTTGGGAATTGTTTAAAACAGACTTGGCCTTTTTTATTTCCTTTTTTTTCCCAAAGAACTCCCACTGTGAGATGGAAATCTCGCTCTGCCTCCAAAGCCTGGCATTCAGTGGAGTAAAAATATTGGGAAAACTGAACTATGGCTTGAAAAAGAAGGAAAACCAGGAAAATAGACACTCCATTGCTTATAAACAAGCAGAAACCCCGAGGTGTTGGCAACTGTTTGCAACAAACAAACGTGGTGGGGAGAAAATGACCTTTTCTGTGAAAGAAAATCCAAAGAAGTAAATTACCTGCTTGGGAAAAAAGGGAAAAAAAGACCTTTGGAAAAAAAGACCTTTGGAAAAATGCAAATGAGGAGGCTGCAAAGATTCCGGTGCTGGGGGTGGGGGAGGTGGGGGTTCCTTAGGCTGAGCAGGTGAGGGGGGGAAAGGCCTGCAGGCCTGGGGGTTCCTCCAGCTCAGCGGGTAACTCGGGTTTTCCTGGTGTGCGTCCCAGCTTTCCAGTGCAGTCTCCTGGTGCCCAGGCTGGACATTGGGGCTTGGAGCAGCCTGGGACAGTGGGAGGTGTTGGGGTTGGAATGGGAGGGGTTTGAAGGTCCCTTCCAACCCAAACCCTTGTGGGACTCTAAAAGAACCCCCTGGGAGCTGCAGGCCCTGAGTGACCCCTGGGTGTTTGTGATGCTCCCCAGGTCTCCCCTGACCCAGCCCTGGAGCAGCTCATGCCAGGGCCACCAGCAGCTCCTGGGGCAGGGGTTCCCCTCTTGCAGGGGCACCAGGAGCAGTTTGGCACTACCCATGGAGAAGAGAGGTGTCCCCTCTGCCCTGGCACGCTCATCCAGCCGTCACCTGTGTGTGTGCCCAGCGCAGGGCACGGCTGTCCCACACTGGTGGCCCCCACAGAGCTCCCCAGGCCCCAGCTGTCCTGAGCTGCCGTCAGCATGGGGACGTTCCTGTGGCCACCAGGGTGGAGATGTGTCCTGGCCACCCCTGCTGAGGAGGTGGACACGCCCTGGGCGTCCTGCAGGGGCAGCTCCATCCTGCCCCGTCCCCTCTGCCCATGGCAGGAGCTGGGACAGGGCTGGGCCACCTCCCTCCCCTTCCTTTGGGAGCTTGCCTTGATTTCTCTGTGCCACCAGTGCTGCCAGTGGGGCTCCTGTGCTTCACTTTGGAGTTTTTATTTCAGTTTGGGGTTTTTGTCAGTCATTTCTGGGCTCTTGGGTGACGTGCAGGGACTGAGGGTGTTCATGGTGCTGTGACCATCTCACACCCCTGCACCAGTGCCTCCTGAGCCAGGCAGACCTTCCCAGGCTCTGAATTTATCAGGACAGTTTTCCAGCAGATCCCCAAGGCAGTTTTACCCAGTGAACGGAACGATGCTGATCTTCAAGAGAAACTCCATAAGGATTCTTCTCTAAACAAATTTACCACTTCACTGAGAACCTGTTTCTTTGCCTGGGTGTTTTCTGCACCATTATTTCTCATTCTGAGGAGGTTTGGGTTTGGTTTTGTGCTGCCAAAGACAGAAATCTGCGCTCTGAGGTGGCTGCAGCTCTGAGGCACTGGCAGTGCTGAGGTGGTGCCCAGAGTTATTTGTTCTGTTTTTTCTGCTGTTCCACACACAACTCTATAAAGTTGTCATTAGAATGAATAATTCTGTGATCCAATACATTTACTCAGTTAAAAGAATGTCGACACAGCAGGAGCCCAGAGCAACCTGAGGGAGCTGTGGAAGGATCCAGTATCTGTGTGAGCTCCGTGGGAAGCATCCCAAACTGATTTTTACCATTTTTGAGTGTAAATAAGCAGATTAAGGGGAAGATCTCTGCTCACAATGAGCCACAGTAATGCTGCAGTTCCCTCCAGAGATGGATTTTAGTGTCCAGGTTTCCTCCTCCAAGCAGAGCCAACCCTCAAATAGCCCAGCAAGGTGGAGCTCCTGGAAGCGTTTGGAGCAGGGAGTGGGAGGCTGTTGCCTTCCCTGGGGAAGGGATGGGGGAATCATCCCCTGACAATGATTTGCATGGTTTTCATCTCCTCCTGCTCCTGCTGGGCGTTGGATCCGATGTTCCCCCGGGAGTGCCCTGCTCAGGGGATCCCTATCAAAGCCATCCCTGTCACTCCAGCAGCTCCCCCTGTGCCCCTGCAGCTCCGATTGCCTCAGACCTGGGGAGCGCCAGAGCAATGAAGAGAAAAATGAAACAAACCGAGGCATTGGAGAGGAGCAGAGCCTGAGCAGAGCTGGCAGGGAGGCAGCCAGGCTGGGTGGAAGTGCCAGATTCCAGGGATTTCAGGGACTGTGATCCCGTGTGAGGATAAATGCCGGAACCTCGGCTCCCAGCACTTGTGTCCTTTGTGTAAGAGACAATTGAGGCAATGTAAATATTTATTTTATGGATAGCTGGTGTGTGGGTGCATGTTTCCACAACATTATCCACGATTCAAGTGCCAGAGGGCAGGGCTGGATGGGATATTGGGAAGGAATTGTTCCCTGGGAGGGTGGGCAGGCCCTGGCACAGGGTGCCCAGAGCAGCTGGGGCTGCCCCTGGATCCCTGGCAGTGCCCAAGGCCAGGCTGGACATTGGGGCTTGGAGCAGCCTGGGACAGTGGGAGGTGTCCCTGCCCATGGCAGGGGTGGCACTGGATGGTCTTGAAGGTCCCTTCCCACCCAACCCACCCCAGGATCCTGGGGCTCACAGTAGCACTTTCTGAGCACCTCTTTTCTGTTGCAGTGGTCACTTATTCTCTTTCCAAACTTCCTGCAGATCTGACTGGGTTAAAGATGATCATGATCCATATCCTGAAGAATGAACACCCCTCTGGCAGCCTGGAGCTGCTTTGCCAACCACCCTTCCCTCTCTTAGGGTGTTCATTATTCACAGAATCCCAGGATGGGTTGGGTTGGAGGCACCTTAAAGCCCATCCAGTGCCACCCCTGCCACGGGCAGGGACACCTCCCACTGTCCCAGGCTGCTCCCAGCCCCAATGTCCAGCCTGGCCTTGGGCACTGCCAGGGATCCAGGGGCAGCCCCAGCTGCTCTGGGCACCCTGTGCCAGGGCCTGCCCACCCTCCCAGGGAGGAATTTTGTTCTTTTTCCATAGGGCCAGCAGGGCTCTGCCAGGGCAGGGTCAGGGAAGGAGCAATGGGAGAAGGAGCAGACACAGGGCTGGGAGAGCCCCCAGCCCTGAGGAATCCTCTCCTCTCCCCACCTGGATGCCTCTGGAGCCAGCTGAGTGCTGATTGCTGAGCAGGAATTCAATTAGGGCAGTTAAACCCCGAATCCATCCCAGCCATGCTCGCAGAGGAAACAGGCTCCCCACGTTTGCGGTAATCAGCGTGCAGTGGCTGATTAAAGGCCATTAAAATTCACCAGGAACGATTCCAATCCTCTCTCCACTTCCAGCCCGGCTCTTTTCCGGGTGTTGGAAAATCAGTGCTGACTCCAGTTGTCAGCCCTGACACAGTGCCCCTGCTCGGACACTGCTGCTGCCCCTGCCCCCGAGCAGATGGGAAAACAAGGCAGGAAAAATGGGATTTATGGGAGACAAGGCCTGGAATCTGCAGGGGGAAACACCCTGGAAGTGTTCTGCCACACTCCTTCATCCAGGGACACAGGAGAAATGTGGATGATATTAAAAATTTAATTGCAACAGGAGCTGACAACTTCTGCAGTGTGGAGTTTATTGCATCTCCGAAAGTTGTGGGGAATGTGGGAACTTTATTATATTTATTACGGTAACTTTATCATATTTATTCTTCTTTTCTGAATGTGAAACTGGAAAAGCTTGGAACTTTCCTTCCCTGAAAGTGTCTTTTCCACAACACCAGAACCATCCCAGCCCTTACTCCCCAAGGTCACTGCAGACCTTGTCAGAGACCTTAAACCCTCCCAGGATAATTTGCATTATCCCCACCTGCCCGTGGCTGCTCTCAGAGCCCCCTGGGCCGTTTGCCAGCCATGGACATTGCTCCTGTAATGAACCCTGCCCCAGCTCACTGAGCACCTGCACGATTCAGTCCCGGCCTGGGAGCCTTTCCCCGGGTCCGGGTCACGCCTGGCAGGCGCTGCTCTCCCGGGCCAGGAGCCTCCCTTCGCAGGCACCAGAGGCTCCCCCAGCTCCGGCTGCTTGCAGAGTGGTTGGTAGGAGGCTGAGTGGGTGATGAGGTCCCAGGGGAGCCTTTAAGTGGCTTTTTGTCACTCCCGGGTCATCGTTTGCGGGGTGGCAGCGCTTTGGGGGTTCTGGCACTGCTGGGGGGGCTGCACTGTCCCCTCACCCTCTGTGTCCCCTCACCCTCTGTGTCCCCTCACCCTCTGTGCCCTCCCTGCCACCGGCAGGGTGTCTCTGGTCACACAGGGTGGGGACACTCCCGTCCTGGCTGGGTACCTGTCCCCATCAGGGCTCTGCCCCTCAGGAGCAGCTGGAGGTTGCCGCTCCTGAAGGGACACAGCGGTGCTGGTGACGGTTCCGGACCAGGTCAGGTCTTGGAGGTTTCCTTGAGTCCTTCACTTACAAGGGGAGGCAAGAGGAGATCACAGGAGCCATGGAATGGTCTGAAGTGGAAGGGACCTTAAAGCCCACCTTGTTCCAACCTCTTCCTCTATCCCACGGTGCTCTGAGCCCTGTCCAGCCTGGCCTTGGCCACTTCCAGGGATCCAGGGGCAGCCCCAGATTCACTGAGATGTACAAATTCCATGGTTATGTGATTCTGTTATTCCATGATTCCCTGATTCCCTGACTCCGGGAAGCAGGACACAGCCCTGGAGGGTGAGCAGCTCCTGCTGTGGCCTCACTGGATGTGCAGAGAGCTCATTTCAAACCTGGCCCTGTCCTTAAATACAAACCCCAAGCAGCTGCAGCCACCACATCCCAAATAATGAATTGCCCAGAAACTGAGATCTGGAACTCCATGGAGAAGGCTTTTCTGTAGCTGGGAATAAATAAAATCCCTGATTAGGAGGACTTTGATCACTGATGTTGCACCTGAACACCTGCAGAGGTCAAAGTCTCAGCTTGCTGCAGGGATGGAAGCATTTCTTGTTCATAATTGGCGAATCATTAAGGTTGGAAAAGACCTTTGGGATCACCAAGTCCAACCTAAAGCCAAAGTAAAGGGCAAAAAGAAGATACAATAAATAGGGGACAACATAAAACACAACCCACAAATAAATAAATAAATAAACACAATCCACAACTTAAATCCGTCTATTTGAACCTTTTGCTGAACTGGGAATCTGAAGAGGAAAGCCTGGATGTTGGAGATGTGGAATGGGATTTCAGGAGCTCCTGAACGGCTGGATCATAGCAACGAGTGAAACCTCAATTCAGACATCGACTGAAAACACTCCCCAGCCGCACAGGACGAGGGGGGTGCTGCAAGGTGCTCTCAGCCAATTGTTTTCAGCCAGTTCTACCAGATGGGAGAATCTTGTGGGCACAAGGACACCTGCAGTTGATAAAAGCAAGCTCACTTTATTAGCAATCCAGAGGCACTTATATAGTATCCCAGCTTGTTAACTCTTAAGTGGCTTAAAACTTATCAAAGCGCATTTCTGCTTCTACATAATTGGACTTACATTGGCAAGCTTCTACAGTTATGTTACGATTAAAAGGATTCAGAGTTCAGCCTCCCTTCTCTCCCGGCCAGCACATCTTCTCAGCACAGCTGCATCGCTTCAAAACTCCCTTTTTGTTTCCCAGGCCTGTTTCTCACACAGGGATTTTTCTCATGCAGACAGTTTCTCACACTAACCTTTGCTTGCAGGCCTATTGCTTGTACAGTTCTTTTATTGATCCCATAATTTTATCAGTGATCCATGTCCCTGATCCTCTAACCATTTCCCAACATGCAGTGACTTTGAGGAGGCAGCAATATTCCCTCTCGAGCTGCAGGTCGCTGTGAGCCGGGGATGATGAAGCCCCATTCCCTCTTAGCATGAGCAAGACATGTTCGAACGTTAAACACTTCGAGTATCACTGGCAATAAGAAGTCACATTCTTTCAACGTGATGAACCCCGTGATTCCTAAGTCTCTGCTCTCTTTAGAGCAGGGGAAGGTACCTGGGATGGAAATATTTCCCAGAAAATCGGATTTCCAGTCTGCAGGGATGGGGACCAACCCCTGCTTGAGGGCAGGCACCACCTGAAGAGGGGGCAGGGCCAGAGCTGAGCAGCCAGAGCATCCCAGGGGCACCTGGGAGGTGGCAAAAGGCTGGATCAGGGAGTGGAACCCCCACCAGAGTTCCCTCTGCCAGACACCCGGCACGGAGCAGAACCCCCCAGCAGGGAGGAGAGGGCTCTGCCTCCTTCCCTGCCGGGATTGCTGAGCCACGGCACCGAGGGGGCAGCAGCCTGCCCTTTGGGAAGCTGTTTCCACACAGCTCCGGGGGAAATCAACCAGTTAATGGCTTTAATTAGCAATCTTTTCATGTCTTCCCCTCAGCAGAGGCACGGAGATTTGCCCACGCTGGGGTTTGCAGCTCCCGTGGCTCTGGGATTCAAACTCTCCCTTGGATGTGCCACACGATGGACAGAAATTCCCCCTTTTCCCAGGCAGAACAGACTTGGGACTCCATTTGGAGCAGCCTCTCCTGTCAGCAGCAGAGCCTGTACCTGGGCACATCCATTGTAACTGCTCTGCTTTCTCCAATTTCCCTCATCCCCTTTCTCCTCTGGCTCCTTGGGGAATAAATGCAAGTGCTGCACGTTCCATTTTTATGCAGGAAGCGGGAACTTCACATCCCCTCAGCCTTGGTGTGTGATGAGCTATCAGGGGAGCAGGACTCCTGAAATCCCAGGAACTGATCTGCTCTCACAGGCAGCACTTGCAGTTGTTTTTAGGATACAATCGGATCAACGAGATAAAATTTTAATTAAATTACAGTGATTCCCAGGTTTAATGGATGCTCCAGTTTTCAGGGTTCCTTGGAAACAGACCCCACAAGAGCTGAGGCTGGTGATGCTGAGGGCTGTGGGGTTACTGCTGCCGACCCCCTGAGGCAGGAAAGGTGGCAGGGATGAAGTGTGAGGGATGGCCTTGGCAGGGAGGTGGCTCAGGAGGGAGGTCACCTGCTCTGGGACGGCTCAGAGCCTCCTGTCACAGCCTCCCTGAAGGGCCACCTGCCAATGGCTCAAAAAGCCTCTTTGTCCCCCTCAGGAGCAGCTGAAGAGCTGAGTGTGTTGGGTGTGCCAGAGGGAAGATTCCCTCTGTATTTACACCAGTTCCTCTCCAGCGTGGGAAGGCCGGGCAGGTTTAATTCCAAGATCCCAAGGGAGCTGGAATTCTCTGGCACATAACCCATGTTGTCCCCACTGCAGCAGCAGCACAAGCAAACTTCTTCCCACTGGGAAAGACATTTCCCAAAGTTTGGGACCACTGGGTTTACTCAATCCCAGGAAAACCTAGGATTTTTTTTCCCAGCTCCTCACCCCTGGCTGATTTGCCAGCCTGCTGCATTCCTTCCTTTGAGCTGTTGCTGTCCCAAAATGTCCCTGTGCTTATCCCTCCTCCTTACCTCAAGAGCTTTCAGCATAGACAGGGTGGATTTAGTGCTGCCCATGTGCAGCTTCCTTCCCCATCTGTTTGTCAGCCTCTGAAATATTTCAGAGCAAAATCTCATCCTCATAAAATCGGTGCTGACAGGAGCAGAGAGCAACAGGGCACCTGCTCCACGTGCATTGTTCCAAGCTGCCTGTGGAGTGGGTAATGGAGAATTACTGCCAATATTGGGTGTGTTTACATTTCTTTTATTAATAACTCCATCCAGCAGAGCTTCCTTACACTGGGAATAGAGGTTGGAGCCTGTTGAGAAGTGAGTTTTTCGCTGTCTAAAAACCTTCAGGCTGTGCATCCCAGCAGGGCAGGGAGCAGCAGGGGATGCTGAAAGCCATCGCTGGGAACCGTCGGGAGGGAGAACGTGCAGAGGAGCGGCTGCTGGGCACTGCTGACTCTGCACTCCCCAAACCCAGGAGCTTCTGCTGCTTCCCCGCTCCAGTGGTTCCTGGGCCAAGCCTCTGCCTGACCAGAGGCACAGAGCCAGCTCTCTCCATCTCCCAGGAGAATCCTGGAATATCCTGAGCTGGAAGGGACCCCCAGGGATCATCCAGTGCAGCCCCTGGCCCTGCCCAGACACCCCAATGATCCCACCTTGTCCAAACGCTCCTGGAGCTCTGGCAGCCTCGGGGCCGTGCCCATTCCCTGGGGAGCCTGGGCAGTGCCCAGCACCCTCTGGGGGAAGAACTTTTCCTGATATCCACCCTAAGAAACCAGAGCATGGATTTACCACCTTGCCTCATTCCCAGTGGAGCATGCAGAGGGCATTTTTTCTTTTCCAGTGTGTTATTTTACCAGGAAACTTTGGTTGCTGGGGGAAAAGAAACGTTTTGTGTTTTCAGATTTGATTCTGTGCCCCTCTCCTTTTGCCCTTGAGGGTGACCATTGTGCCTTGGATTGTGCTCAAAGCCAGGCTTTGGAGCCCAGTGCATTGCTGGGATGTGTGTTCAACAACTGCAGATAACCCAAACAATGCAGACACCTGGATTTGTGTTTAATTCCTACCTGAGCCTTGGCCATGGCTTCCCACATGAGAAGACCTGCTCCATCCTGCTCCAGCCTCCCTGGAAAGCACTCAGCTGCTTTGTTTTACTGTTTGGGTGCTTATTCCTACTGCTTGGCTGACATTTCCTCAATCTTTCCTTTGTTTTCATGTGCCTGTGGAGCTGGGGATGAAGTCAGGAGTTCTCAGAAGGATTGCCAGGCAGGAAAGCAGCCTCAGTAATAAAAGGCATAACAACAGCCCCCCTCCTAAACCCAATCCATTATTTCCTTGCTCACACACTGAAAATGCAAACTCAACTTATTAACTCAGCATTCACTCCTGATTCCATGATTTTATGTTTGCCTTTTACATCCATAATATCCATTTGCCACTTTCATAACACCCAACCAAAAAATCCCTTCCCAATCCAGCCCTCTTTGTTCTCCTGTGTTTGCAGCCAGTCAGGCTCAGCGGGAGCACATCTGGAGCTCGGCTGCAGCTGTGCTCCCAGCCTGCTGTGGGATGTTTGGGAATCTCAGCCCTCCCACGCTGACTCTGAGGCAATAACTGAAGCTCGTGGGGAGCAGTTGAAGATAAAACTCTGCCCAAATGAAACTTTGATAAACAAGTTGGTTTTCCTCTTTTATTTCCAGTGGGAAATTGGGTGTGCAGTCCAAAGTATTAAACTGCACATTTGGAAAGTGAAAGATTGTCATGGAATCCTGTGAACTTTGAGGCTTTGGGACCAAAGGGGTGGTTCAGGGGTCTGTATAAAATAAGGGGATGAGTGCACATCAGTGAGCTGTGTTATCCATCCGGATGACCCAAATTTCCATGGATAAGGAGACAAAGAAGTCAGGTGGTGTTAGGTTTTCCTGGTCGTGGACCATGTCATTCCCAGCAGGGAAATGGCACAATTCTCCAAAATGTAAAGAACCACTTGGCTCAACAGTTCCTGGATTCAAGAGAAATGTAACATGTAGCTCATGAAATCACAGAATTATGGAATCAGAGAATAAGGAAATCACGGAATCATGGAATCATAGAGTCATGGAATCCTGAAATCATAGAATCATGGAGCCGCAGAATTCTGAAATCATAGAATGATGGAACCATGGGATCACAGAATCATGGAATAATGGAATAATAGAATTATGGAGCCATGACATCACAGAATCATGGAATCATGGAATCATGAAACCATAGAAACGTGGAATCATGGAATCATAGAATCAGGGAATCCTGAAATCATAGAAACATGGAATCATAGAATCAAGGAATCATTACATCATAGAATCATGGAATCATGGAATCCTGAAATCATAGGAACATGGAATCATAGAATCATGGAATCATGGAATCAGGGAATCAGGGAATCACAGAATTATGGAATCATAGAATCATTACATCACAGATTCATGGAATCCCAGAATCATGGAATCATGGAATCCTTGAATGGTTTGGGTTGGAAGGGACCTGAAAACTCCCCTTGTTCCAGCCCCCCAGTACAAACTTGGGAGGGCTCCTTGAGGAGCAGCCTTTCCTTCTCCAGGGCCAGCACAGGGCTTCTGTGCTTCTCCTCGATATCCCAACAGGCAGGTTGAGATCCAAAAGCACATTTGGCTCCCCCAGGAGCAGCAGGTATCAGCTGAGGCAGGCTGAGAGATCAGTCAGCCTGGCAAGGAGCCGAGGCTGGAGCCATCCCAGCTCCTCCCACACCAGCGGCAGTCCCAGGGCAGAGCTTTCTCTTCACAGTGGGATTTTATGGACACGCATCCCTAGGCACTGGTGCACGGAGAGGGTGGGAATGCTGACTCCTGGATAATAGTTAAAATTGCTTCCTTGTGCTGTAGCTGTTCCCATTGTGCTGCTGGACAGATTCCCTGGATACACTGGAACAGCAGCTTTTCCTGAAGTGCTGAACCCCTGGGTTGGGTGTTAATAAACACCTGCCTGGGTTAGACAGGAGAGCATGGAGGACACCGATGCTTTTCCAGCTTAAAAAGCCTGGAGAATTAAAATTCCAGCTGTAGGAGTGAGCTCTGAGGGAAGGGAAGCGCTGCACTGAGAAAGGGGGCAGGACACCAGCAGGGCCATTCCCAGTGGGGCTCCGGTTTCACCCGGCTGCTGGACACAGAATGGGGTTTTCCTGCAGCTTTGCTCTTCAGTGAGAGCTGGGAGCCACTGAACAGCTGTCTCCAGGGTGAAGTGGGCTGATTTCTCCATCTGGCGCTGGCCAGGCTGGTTCCAGTGTCTGTGTTCTCCTCTCTTGTGGAAGACAGGCACAGGCAGAAAGATGTGGAAAATCCCTGGACGCTCCATGGGCTCTGGAACAAAGATGCTGTTCTTGATGCTCATCCCTGGTGCCCTCCTTCCATGGCAAAATAAACACAGAGTGACATCCAGCCTTTTCCACACTGGGCATCCCTGGAGCTCAGGGAGGGCTGGCACCACTCGGGAATGAGATCCTGAAGTTATTCTTAACAGATCCATGGGAATGTCGGCTCAGCTCTCAGCAAGTGGAAAACTGGGAAAGGTTGAGAAAGGAATAGGGGAAAAAACCAGCTCGTGGTGTGTGTTCACTTCTTGGATGTCATTGGGATCTGCTCCACCGTGTCTGGGAAGGGAGATGGAGGGATGGGAGAAGTTAACGAGGAGGAAACCTTCATGAATTCCAGGTGGTGCTTCCTCAAGAGGGAACTTTAGTGGCTAAAAAGAAGAAACTTAAGTGGATAAGAAGAAAAACTTAGGTGGAAGAAAAGATAACTGGGTTATCTTTATATGTCAGAATTTGGGAAGGTGATGACTGGAGCTGGGGAGGGTACAAGTGAAGCAGGAGACAGTTTCAGAGCAAGCCACAGGAGAGGATTTCTCCTGCAAGGTGTGAAATTTCCTGACAGCACAAGTTGGATGTGCTGGGAGTTCACAGAACTCCCCAAAATAACTCAGCAAATTCTTCGCTCGAGGTCTCTCTTCTTCCCTCCTGCAATGAAGGTGGGATTCTTCTCCTGACATCTGCTTTGAACCTGCCATGCACGTGTCCATCCATGGATTATCACATCCACCAGGAGGAAAGCTTCTTCCCAAAGAAAGACATGCAGTTGAGGGAATACTAAGAGCAAACATGATGCTCTTTTTCCTTTCCATGAGATACTCAAATATCAGCTGTGACAGACCCTTATCTCGAACTTCAGCAGTCCAGACCCCACAGTTCCACCACCACCAGTGGAGAAAATGAGCTCTGATATTCTCTGAAAGCCAACACTGCATCTCCTTCATCTTCCAGCATTCAATCTTTCCTCTTCCAACAGTCAATATTTCTTCTTCCAATATTCAATGTTTCCTCTTTCATCATTCAGTAATTCCTCTTTCAGTATTCAATACTTCATCAGGAATTTGCTTCTGATCCACCTCTAAGCCCCACCATTGCCCCGGAATGGCCCTGGAGTGATGGATTGAACCATTAGCATCTAAATGTGGGATAAAAACTCCAATTGATCCTCCCAAGGGCAACAGAAAACTCCAGTTTAAGCCACCACTTTTTATTTTTATTGCATAAATTACAATCAGGACTAGTGATGTCTGGGGATTCCTTCTGCCTTTCCTTTCTGTAATTAGCAAAGTCTGCATCTTCCTGGGAATTTATCCCATTCCACTGATCTGGAAGTGTCTGCCATGGCTGAAGTTAGAAGCAGAAAAGGGATATAAGGGTGGGAGGGGATTCCTGCCCTTTGGGTTTGCTGAGATTGCTGTTGTGTGTCCTCAGGAACCTCAGCACCAGCCCTGGCACTGCTGCACGTGGACCACACAGAATCCCAGCATCACTGGGGCTGGGAAAGCCCTCCAGGATCATTGAATCCACCCTGTGCCCGATGCCCACCTTGTCCCCAGCCCAGAGCACTGAGTGCCACCTCCAGCCCTTCCTTGGGCACCTCCAGGAATGGGCACTCCAAACCTCCCTGGGCAGCC
>NW_024581088.1:1056407-1058587 GCF_017639235.1 Corvus kubaryi
ACATTGGGGCTTGGAGCAGCCTGGGACAGTGGGAGGTGTCCCTGCCCTGGCAGGGGTGGAAGGAGATGATTTTAAGGTCTCTTCCAAACCAACCCATTCTGGGATTCAACAATTCTGAGTTACCAAAGAGTAGCAGCTCTCGGTGCATTTTAGATTGTTCCTTTCTTTCTGCTTTTTTTGCTTTTCTTTGCCCACTCTGGGTGAAATTGGCTGCTGTGAGATGATTCTTTAGGGCAGCAAAGGCTCAGGGAGCCTGAGAAATGACAAAGCAGGTGGGGGGGACACTCCAAGGGCAGCAAAGCACAACTTCCCCTCAGTGTGGCTGTGCCAAACGGGGCAGAAAAGGGGCAGAAAAGGAGCCAGAACCGTCAGCAGATGTGGATTTCTCTCTCCTGAGGGATTTCAAACCGGGATGAAGCGCTCCAGGAAAAGTGTCAAAAATGACAGGAGCTGATCAGCTGGAACAGCTGGCCAGGGAGCACAGATTCCCTGCAGGCAAAGCCAGCTCGCTGTGAGAAGGGAAAACAGAAAACCTGACGTGTGTCACCAAGAGGTTCTCCTGCAAAGGCTGCAGAGCTGGCACAGGCGGCACCAGAGGCACAGCTCTGCTGTCACCGGGCTGTGTGTGACACTGGGACCAGAAAGTCACCCCTGGTCATTCCTGACAGCAGTTCCGGGCATGCAGAACCTCAGGGCTCTGTTTCCCACCAGGAAAACACAGCATTTTGGAGGAGGGAGCTTCTGTGTTCTTCCAAAAAACTGTTGGAGTGTCATGAGCAGAGTTTGGCCTCAGCAGAGCAGCTCCCAGGGCTCGGGGAGGATTTAAACTCAGCAAAGCTTTGCCCTGGCAGGTCCTGGGCTTGGTGGTGGCTCCAGGTGCCTTTTGCCTCACCCCGCTGGGGTCCTTGGTGTCCTTGTCCCTGCATTTGTCATTAGCCAGCAGCACGGGGGACTGTCCCCCTCAGGTGGCTCTGGGAGGGCTGTGCTGGGGAGCTGCTCCTCGTGGTTGTCCCTGCGGTGCAAATAAAGAGCAGCAGGGACAGGGACAGCAGCAGGGACAGGGACATGCCTGGCACTGATTTACAGGGAGATGAAGCTGCCCAGGGACTCCTCATGTTCCTGCTTTAAAAATTCCCCTTCCTGAACTTGGTTTTGCAGTGGGAGATGCAGGACATGGGGACCCAAAGCAGCTTCCAGCCGGGGGGATCCATCAGGCCTGACCCCAAACCCACGGGGCGTTGTGGAGAGGGCAGGAATGCAGCAAGATTTGCATTTGTTCAGGCAAACGAGCAAAGTTCAAGATGAATCCTTGGACAGGCTCAGCCCCTCCCCTCACACGGCAGGGTGGATGTGCTAAGATCCCAAATAGCCAGGGATCACAGTCCCATTTGGACGGGAGCAGACACTTTGTCCTATGCAAATGGAGCTCTGAAGGTGTTCCCAGGTCAGGGCTGAAGGAAAGGCAGAGGACAGCCTGGCTTTGCAGCCTGCTCCTTCTTCCGCTGAGTGTCACAGCATTGATTCCAGCCTCTGCTCTCGGCTTTTTCCTCTGCAAAATCGCTGAACTTTTACTTTGCAACAGAAGGAATTTCTCCAGCAGATGGGATGGGATGGAAGTGCTGCTGTTGAGCCAGGGCTCTTGGGCAAGTAACAAACATTAGGTAACATTTGCAAAGAAACTGCACTCAGGGACTGTGAAACCAAAACTGCACTCCAGGACTGCTGAAACCAAAACTGCACCTAGGGACTGTGAGACCAAAACTGCACTCAGGGACTGTGAGACCAAAACTGCACTCAGGGACTGCTGAAACCAAAACTGCACTCAGGGACTGATGAAACCAAAACTGCACTCAGGGACTGATGAAACCAAAACTGCACCCAGGGACTGTGAGACCCAAACTGCGCCCAGGGACTGCTGAAACCAAAACTGCACTCAGGGACTGTGAGACCCAAACTGCACCCAGGGACTGTGAAACCAAAACTGCACTCAGGGAGTGCTGAAACCAAAACTGCACTCAGGGACTGTGAAACCAAAACTGCACCCAGGGACTGTGAGACCAAAACTGCACTCAGGGACTGCTGAAACCAAAACTGCACTCAGGGACTGCTGAAACCAAAACTGCACCCAGGGACTGTGAGACCAAAACTGCACTCAGGGACTGCTGAAACCAAAACTGCAC
>NW_024581088.1:1058597-1064945 GCF_017639235.1 Corvus kubaryi
TGTGAGACCAAAACTGCACTCAGGGACTGCTGAAACCAAAACTGCACTCAGGGACTGTGAGACCAAAACTGCACTCAGGGACTGATGAAACCAAAACTGCACTCAGGGACTGTGAAACCAAAACTGCACTCAGGGACTGTGAGACCAAAACTGCACTCAGGGACTGATGAAATCAAGTTCCCCTCCAGGCAAAAGGCCACCCCCAAGCTGGTGCTGGTGCTGATGTCCCTCTACAGCAGGTTCTTCTCATAGGGGTGAAATTGGCCACATCAGTAAATGCCATTTCTCCTGCTCCCTGCCAGGGTGAGTGTCTGCAGTCAGCTCGAGTCAGGCTGCCAGGTCCTTCCCTCTCATCGTTTGGCCTCCAAGTAATGAAGTTTTAATGAACTCAGGGCTCAGAGTTTTCATAGATCAGTGACATTTTCTATTTGAAAAATATCCCTGCTCAAGCTGTGGAAGGTTTGTGTCCTTCTCCAGAGCTGGGGCAAAAGCTGAGGGCTCCAAGGTTGGATTTCATTAACACATTTCATAATTTGGTGAGAAAATTGGGATTGGTACCTGCAGAGCGGGCGAGGCTTCAGCAAGGCTTCAGCAAGGCGTCCCACTTGGCCCAGTGGGATGACGAGAAATAGGGAATTATTGCCAGGAGAGTGGTCTGGTGTCAGGAGGAATCAGTGAGGGAGGAGGATTTTAGTGTGGCATTTTCCATATCCAGAATCAGAGTGCCAGGATGGGTTGGGGTGGGAGGGACTTTAAAATTCAACTCATCCCACCCGTGCCGTGGGCAGGGACACCTCCCACTGTCCCAGGCTGCTCCAAGCCCCAGTGTCCAGCCTGGCCTTGGGCACTGCCAGGGATCCAGAGGCAGCCACAGCTGCTCTGGGCACCCTGTGCCAGGGCCTGCCCACCCTCCCAGGGAACAATTCCTTCCCAAGATCCCATCCAGCCCTGCCCTCTGGCAGTGGGGAGCCATTCCCTGTGTCCTGTCCCTCCAGCCCTTGTCCCCAGTCTCTCTCCGTCTTTCCTGTCAGCTCCTTCAGGCACTGCAAGGCCACAGTGAGGTCACCCTGGAGCTTCTCCTCTCCAGGTGAACAATCCCAGCTCTCCCAGCCTTTCCTCCCAGCAGAGCTGCTCCATCCCCAGCCTGCTGGGCTCTGTTTGGAAGCCCAACCTTGATTTGCCCCCAGGTGCTGTTCCTGGGCTCTCTCTCCAAGCTGAGCTCCATCGAGGCACTGGGGTGGGGGAGCTGAGCTGCCATGTGACAGTTTATTCAGTTTATTTTAGTGGAACAAGAGCCCTCAAGTGTCACTGAGCTAAATATTTCTCTAATTCATGCAGAACTGAAGTGCAATTAGCAGCCTGATGTCACAGGCCTGGGGCAGAGCTCTCTTCCATGACGTGGCTGTTCCCAGGTGGGAGCTCAGGGCTGGGACGTGGCTGAGCTCTCCTGACTTGGTGACAGTCCCCAGCTGGGTCAGCCTGGGCAGCAGGGAAAGGTTCTTCCCCCAGAGGGTGCTGGGCACTGCCCAGGCTCCCCAGGGAATGGGCACGGCCCCGAGGCTGCCAGAGCTCCAGGAGCATTGGGACAGCGCTGCCAGGGATGCCCAGGGTGGGGTTGTTGGGGTGTGTGGGCAGGGCCAGGGGCTGGGCTGGGTGATCTCTGGGGCTCCTTTCAAGTTCAGGATATTCTGTGATTCTACATTCAACTCCCCAGAGACTCATGGTCAGATCTGCCATAAAAGATACCCCGAGATAAAAAATAATCCAAAGGCATTTATTTATTATGATACAGCACAGCAAAATCTGATGATTGGGCAGTTCAGATGAGGCAGGGAAGGAAAATCCACAGGACCTGCTCCATCTGCTGTGTCCTCTGTTGTGAGGCACCACTCGAGTTCACCTGTAGATGTGTAGATGGTGGGATGGAGCAGCTGGTGCTGGGAGGGTTCCCACTGGAATCCCAGTGGGCTCCAGACAATCAGGGTGTCCCATGCAGAGCTCATAAATGTGTTCCCAGTCTGCAGCATCCCTGCTTGTCCCCAGGAGGAGTTTCTCAGGTGAGCTCTTCCCACATCTCACCTGCACTCTGCTGTGGGATCTCCTGTGCTGGGCTCCGTGCTGGGAGCCAGCTCTGCTCCTGCTTCCCCTGTGTCTCCTGAGCTTTCCTGCAGCAAAAGCTGCTCGTTTGCACCAGTGTGGAGGTGCCAGTGCTCCCTCCTCGGTGCAGACTGAGTCAGGCATTAAAATCGCTTTGCTGAAGTTTATTTTTCAGCTCTGACAGCTGATCTGTATTTCCTGCTCTCTCTCAGTTATTGGTAGCTGCCAGGAGCTCACAAATGCCAAGTGAATTGCTGGAGGGGACTTCAGAAGTGATCACCTTGTTTGTACCATGGCAAGGAAAAAAATCATGGGCTCCCAGTACTGGAATAACGGAGCAGATACTCCAGGCTTTAGTTTTGATGTTGTGGTTTTCAGCTGAATTAATCCTGGTTTCAAGCAGTGGCTGCTATGTGGAGAGCAAAAGGTGATACGAAAATAATTACAACATGCAAATATAAGAAAAGACAAATCCACATCCCAGCACAAGGTGACAGAGAGAAACAAATTCAAAATACTCAAATCATTTCTGTCCTTCCCTCCCATCCTCTGAGCCTTGGTGCACCAGTACCAATTTTTCACATCCTCTGCTCTGGAACTGCTAAACTGAACTGCAGCAGGGGAGGGGTTTTCCTTTGCGTTTCTGTCTCCAGCTGAATTTGAGATTCACTGACTTCCCTCAGGGCTCTTGACTTGTCAGGAGAGAGATCCATGACAGGCACCAGGGGAGCTCCATTGTCACCTCAGTGTGATTGTGGGAGCCAGGGGCTTTGGGGTCAGATGGGATGGCCTTTAGAGAAACCCTGGTTTCTACAGCCTGGGGGCAAGTTGGAAAAATAGCCCCAAATGTGTTGTTTGTGTGCCTTGGCTGTGCAGCTGCTGGGGGCACTGGGACACACTGGTGGTGGCACTTCCATCTCCTCTCTGTCAGCTCC
Organism: Corvus kubaryi; assembly: GCF_017639235.1. Taxonomy (NCBI): domain Eukaryota; kingdom Metazoa; phylum Chordata; class Aves; order Passeriformes; family Corvidae; genus Corvus; species Corvus kubaryi. The sequence goes on from NW_024581088.1 coordinate 1,061,630, forward strand.
TGGGCCCCGTTAGCAATGTCAGGAGCTTCTGGCATTTCAAATTTGTTATTTCTTCCTTCTCCTGAGAAAGTGCCAGTTTGACAAATCATGACCTTTCCCTGCACAGATGAATTTCTCCTGCTTTAGGTGAATTTCTCACTGTGAAAAAAAAAAGGTCTTTTTAATATTTCATGTCTTGCAAATGCGAAGGTGCCAGTCCTGAGGTCCTGGGGTATTCCAGACCATGAGATGTCAGCTCAGATGTAAAAACTAAGAAAATGGGGAGGAAAGGGGCAATTTGTTATTTCCAATGCTTGCCTTTGGGGCAGCCACTCCAGGGGCTGGAGTCCTTCCTGGGAAGTGGCTGAACATCACTTGCTGAGGGAAGTAGAGAATAAAAACTTTGGGTTTTTTCTCTTTTCCCTTTTGCTTTAGAGGGTGGGCAGGCCCTGGCACAGGGTGCCCAGAGCAGCTGGGGCTGCCCCTGGATCCCTGGCAGTGCCCAAGGCCAGGTTGAGCTTGGAGCAATGTGGGACAGTGGAAGCTTTCCCATGGCAGGGATAAGCTTTGAGGTCCATCCCAACTCATTCTGGGATTCCTTGAGTCTGTCTTGGCTCTGTCTGGTGCTGCACAGCAGGGTTAGAAGCTTTCATTGCTGCCTCATTGTCACTGGTTTTTGTTCACCACTGTCAGCAGTGCCAAGGAAGACTCAAGTCCCCCACAGCAGCTCTGGGTCTGCCTTGTAAAGCCTTTGTTAATGATTGTGCAGTTCAGGAGCAGGTCTCACCTTCTAATCCACTTCTCCCGGCGTTCTCAAAACATTTGTAGCTGTTAAGTAAAAAAATGGGTTTCCTTTGGCTGAGGGCTTTCAGAAGATAGCAGCAGCAGGGCCCATTCATTCACCTCACTCGGGTTTCTGCTGCCTCATCCCACTCAGGAGCAGCTCAAAGGTCATTTTTGGGGGCAGGGATCCTGCAGCAGCCTGTGAAAAATGGGGAGGAGGCCAAGGGTCGGGCTCAATCTGCTTGGTGAAGCAGACAGGGGAGGTTATTTTTGCAAGGCCTTGGCTTCCCCTCACTCCGTAATCCCCCCGTGCTGCCAGGTTTGTCATTACTGCCACCGCTGCTGTCTGTGCAGCTGTGCCCGGGCACCTGGCGTGGCTCGAGCCTCACCTGGCACACAGAGAGCTGCCCCCACATCCTCGCTGCTGCCTGGAGCAGGAATTCCAGCATTCCCAGACCCAGCAGCCGCTGCCCCTGAGGGTCCCCCTGGAGTGCAGACCCCCTGCCCTCGCCTGGTGGAGGAGCATCTTGTGGGGCAAAGACTGAAGGATTTTTTCCCTTGGAATATCTGGAGTTTTGGCACAGCCCACACAGTGACCAGCCCCCAAACCCCCTTGTTGTGTTCCTGTTGACTGAGCAAAGGGGGAATAGGTCAGCCTGAAATCCCGGGCCTGCAGTGGGACGCACAGACATCCCCACAGAGTGGGTTTTACCTCAGCCCACTGCTGGATTTACCCGGGGACAGGGATCCAGGAGAACTCCAGGTCTGTGCGGGAGGCAGAAGATGGTCGGTGCCAAATGGGAATTCCCAGCTTTAGCCCCAGCTAAAAGTGAGGAGTTTGCTTCCCCAGAGGCACCCCCAGGCCTGGCATGGGAGGTCAGGATGGAGCAACCCTCGTTAGCAATTCCCTTTGATTAGGATCAGCCCTAGGCTCTAAACCCAGGCTGCAGAAATTGTTGGGGCCTGTTAATTTGTGCTGCAGCCTCAGAGCATTCTCTAAATGAAAAATAAACCAAACCACCACTTCTCTGTGGTTTACTAAACTATTCCAAGTTAATTGAGTGGGGCCAGGATTGATATCCCTGCTGTGTTTGCCGTGGAGGTGGGGCCTGTCAGGGGCCCTATTTCTCTTAGCCCAGTTTAAGAACCATTAGATCCCAGCTGGGAAGTGGAGAGGCACAGCCAAAGACCCAGTCCCCTGCTTAAATCATCGCTCCTGAGTTAGTCTGGGTCTGGTAAAGGATGGGACCAGCCTCACCAGGGGTTGAGACCAGCAGAAGGAATTACATCTCCAGCAGGGAATTACATCTCCAGGTTAATTTTTGGATGGAAAAGGGTTTCTTTGCAGCCCAGCTCCAGCAGCATTTCCCATCCCCAGAGCCAAATGTTTGGCCATGGGTTCCTGTCAGGCACCTGGAGGCCTCACCAGCCCTGTCCCAGCAGTCATGGAGCCAGCAGCTTTAAGGGATGCTCTAAATCCACACTGAGTATTATAGAATATCCTTAGTGGGAAGGGACCCCCAAGGATCATCGAGTTCAACTCCTGGCCCTGCACAGGACAGCCACAAAATCCCCTCCTGTCCCTGGCAGCAGAGGAGGGTGTTTGCAGCCCTGCCCAGAGCAGTTTGTAACCCACAGACCCCAGTGCCTCTGGTAGAGCCAGGGGAATCCCAGGGATATTCCTTGAAGATCCTTGGTGGGCTGTGGGGTGTGTGAAGGGACCCACAGGGACACCTCCCACTGTCCCAGGCTGCTCCCAGCCCCAATGTCCAGCCTGGCCTTGGGCACTGCCAGGGATCCAGGGGCAGCCACAGCTGCTCTGGGCACCCTGTGCCAGGGCCTGCCCACCCTCCCAGGGAACAATTCCTTCCCCATATCCCATCCAGCCCTGCCCTCTGGCACTGGGAAGCCACTCCCTGTGTCCTGTCCCTCCAGCCCTTGTCCCAAGTGTCTCTCCGTCTTCCTTGTCAGCTCCTTCAGGTCCTGGAAGGCCACAATGAGGTCACCCCAAATCTTCTCTTCTTCAGGCTGAACAATCCCAGTTCTCCCAGCCTTTCCTCCCAGGAGAGCTGCTCCATCCCTCTAAGTAACAATGATAATAATAATAATAATAAAAAATAAATAAATAACAATAATAAAGTAACAATACTAATAATAATAACAAAAACAAAGTAAGTAACAATAAGAATATAATGTTACAACAACAACAACAATACTAATAGTGGTAATAACAACAATGACAATAACAACAATAATAGTAATAATAAAGGCAATACATTTCTCCACACAAGTACATCCACACGTGTGCACAAAGCCCAGCTGCTCTGCAGACTCCGGGCACTTTTGGGGTCACACCCCTGTTCTGGCAGCGTGGGCAGAGCCCCTCTAAACTGCTCTGGGGGTGTTGAGGGCACGCAAAAGGTCTGAGGGCAAAACAAAGGACTTGTCTGTCACTCAGAGATTGTCAGGGGCTGCCCCAAACGAGAAATCAGTGAAACAGGGACGTGGTGGTGCTTTGGGATGTGGTTAGTGCTGGGATTGGGGTCAGTGCAGG
>NW_024581088.1:1064955-1071890 GCF_017639235.1 Corvus kubaryi
TGTGGTTAGTGCTGGGATTGGGGTCAGTGCAGGTGTGGTGCTTTGGGCCAGGGTTAGTGCTGGGATTGGGGGTCAGACCTGTGGTTGGACTCAAGGATATTGTCCAGCCTAAATGATTCCCTGAAGCTTTTGGGGTTGCAGAATTAATTTTCAGAACATGAGGCAAAATCCTGCTCCACCTGGAGCCCTCAACAGCCCCAGCCGACCTTTCCAGGTGGTTTTTGTGGGAAACCTGGGTCTAAGAGCTCCCCCAGCTAAACCCTCCCTGCCAGAGCAGCCTGTCCCACCTCTTGTTGAGCAAAGTGGCTTTAAAAGGCCTTGTGGGTCCCCAGCACGACCCTGCTCCTGTCACTGCAGGGTCCCCCGGCCTCACCCACCCGCAGGATTGCAGGGAGGAGCCTCCCACTCTTTTGTTTAAAGCAGAGCTGCCATGAAATGGAATGAAATGATCAGAAGTGCTATTCCAGCATTTAAGTCCTTCAAGGAACAAGCCCTTCCCACTGGGCTGTTCCTGCATGGAGCAGAGGAGCCCAGGCCAGGCAGGGGACAGAAGTATCTGGGAATGGGGCTCTGCAGGCAAGGCAGACACAAACCTGGGAAACTTGGATTAGGGAGGCTCAAGGAACTGGTAGGGATTCATTCCCTGCAGGAATTTTAAGTCAAGAAGGACTGGATTGGATCAGGTCCACTTTTCCTTCTGGGTGTCTCATGGGACAACATCCTCCAGCTGCAGGGGTCCCTTGGAGCTGCAGTGCCCGGTTCCTGGTGCTCTCCGCAGTTCCCACTCCCAGCAGCACCTGGAGCCTGAGCCTCAGTTTGTGTTCCACTGCTTCCAGCGAATTGCTCCAAGGCTCACGAGCAGCTCCATTGATTTCTCCTAATTATAAATCCTATAGAAAATTTCCAGCTTGCCACAGTCCCTGTTTTCCTCTCTGTGGAGTCAATAAAAGTTAAGAGTTGCTCCCTGGTTGCTGTCATTAGCACAATAAAACCCGGCGTAATTGAAAAGTGAATCAGGGAAATTGCCGGGTTGGAGAGCAGGGATAATAGGAATTATTTGGGAGCCCAAGCAGAGCCTGCCCCTGCCTGCCCCGAGCTGGAGCCATCCTGGACACGCTGCCAGGGTGACACAGAGCTCAGGGGGACGGGTGTCCTGCAAGGAGCAAAGCAGGAGCAAGGACCGGGCTCCTGCCAAGAGACCAAAAATCACTGCATAAATTCACAGCTTCACAGAATGTTCTGAGTGAATTGGAAGGGACCCCAAAGATCACTGAGTCCAACTCCTATGAGCCAACGAGGGTGGTTTTGAATCCCATCTGAGATTGTTCCACTTCCTAAAAGACACAAATGACAACAAAACAATAACAAAAGATAATTTCTCTCTCTATTAGCATAACATTTAAAAGCCAGAGCTGGAGATGCAGCAGCAGCTGAGCATTTGTCAAGAGAACAATTCCTTCCCTCCAGATAGATTTTAACTGGTACTGAAGACCCCAAACCCCTCAAGTCATGAATGCTGGCACCACTTGAAGATGAGCTGATCCCACAGTTGTGTTTGTGCTCCAGCTTGGAGCAGAGGCAGGAGCACAGAAGGCTCTGCTAAAACTGTTTAGTGGCAATGCTGGGAGAGGGAGAGCAGCAAAGGCTTTGAGGGGCTGAGAGAGCTGGGGCTCTGCAGCCTGGGCAGGAGGAGGTTCTGTGGAGACCTCAGAGGGAGGGCAGAGAGGGACCCTGCATCAGGAACTGGAGGGACAGGACACAGGGAATGGCTTCCCAGTGCCAGAGGGCAGGGCTGGATGGGATATGGGGAAGGAATTGTTCCCTGGGAGGGTGGGCAGGCCCTGGCACAGGGTGCCCAGAGCAGCTGGGGCTGCCCCTGGATCCCTGGCAGTGCCCAAGGCCAGGCTGGACATTGGGGCTGGGAGCAGCCTGGGACAGTGGGAGGTGTCCCTGCCCATGGCAGGGGTGGCACTGGATGGGCTTTGAGGTCCTTCCCACCCCACCAGTTCTGGGATTCCCATCACCTCAGAGCTGCTCAGCCTGAGGTTTTCTTTCCTCACCACTGCGCATTGCACAGACGCAAAAATCATTGATCCTCCAAGGGGTTAAGGAAGAAAACTGAGTGCCCTTTGCTTCATCTGGGCCCTGCAATATTCACACATATCCCTGTGTGTGAGGCAGATCTGCACACACCCACCTGCTTTTATCCAGCATGCACAGAAACACCGATTCCTCCAATTCCCTTCACTCATTCCCTGCACCAACCCCAACCCTGCTGCAGGGAATGGGCTGGGAAGTGGCGAGCAGGGACCAAAGACCAAGTTCCTGGGTCTGTCCAGCTGAAAAGCATTTCTGTGAACAGCAGGGCTGCTGGGTTTGGTGTTTCTGCTGCCCTTGTTCCTCTGGGACTCAGCTAAAAATAGCGAGCACCCCATTGTCACCAGTGGCTCCTTGGTGCCCCGCTCAAAGCTGGGCTGCAGATCCCCCTGGGATTTAATCACCAATTCCCACCCTGCTTTGTCGTGCACAAACAAATCTCACCAGCCCTGCTCTGCTTCTGTAGTGTTGGAAAGGGAGCAGCTGTGCTCTTCACATCCTGTTCCAGACAAAAAGCGTTTCTCCTGGCAACTGAAGGTGTGGAAGTCCGGGAGAATTCCTCTGGTTGCCTCGCAGCAGCGCTGGGGGTGTTGCTGGAGGTGTGCAGGGGGCAGTGAAGCTGCCCAGGGGTCCCAGCTCTCCTGGGTGGCTTCCTGCAGTGCTGATTGCATGGAGGTAGATCCAAGGATTTCCCACCCAGCACCCCACCCTGCATTCCTTTGGAGTCTTCATCCTGGGAAACTCCAACCTGAAACTGAGCCCCAGCACCTTCCTGACTCCATCCATGTGGCAAACCCATAATTCCATCCCCGTGCTCACTTCCCACCTGCAGGAGCAGCCCCTCAGCACCTGCTGACCCCATTCCACCTCATCAGGGCTGATGTTCCACCTCTGCTGGAATTCTCTTCCCGTTCCTGGCTCAGGGACGATTCTCTGAGGCCAGTACAAATGTGGGGTCTGCTGTAGTTTGTGGGTTTGGTTTTGCTTCCCTCAGGGAATCAGAATCACAGAAAGGCTTGGGGTTGGAGGGACCTCAAAGCCCATCCAGTGCCACCCCAGCCATGGCAGGGACACCTCCCACTGTCCCAGGCTGCTCCAAGCCCCAATGTCCAGCCTGGCCTTGGGCACTGCCAGGGATCCAGGGGCAGCCCCAGCTGCTCTGGGCACCCTGTGCCAGGGCCTGCCCACCCTCCCAGGGAACAATTCCTTCCCAAGATCCCATCCAGCCCTGCCCTCTGGCACTGGGGAGCCATTCCCTGTGTCCTGTCCTGCCTGGTTTGTCCTGCTCTCCTCAGGCTGGGGAAGGAATGGGAATTTCCTGTTCCAGCCCCACTCTCCCAGGGCAGAAGAAGCTGTGAGTTGGCACCACCCTCCCTCCACTGGGGCATTGAGCTGGAGGGGTTTGGCCTTTCTGGGTGTCCTGAGGGTGGGTGGTGCCTCAGATGGGGTGGAGGAGCCCTGGAGAGCCTTGATTGCTGTGCACAAACCCTTTTGGGGCTGTGAGGCCTCAGTTTGAGGGCCTGGACAGAGGAGGAGCACCTGCAGCACACAGAAACCCTCATCATGACTTGGAATGTTTCAGTCCTTCTTGACTAAACTCAGAGAGGCTCCTCTGCTCCCCTGCCCTGCACAGCAGCCAGGGTGAGTGTCCTCTCTGCTGCACCATTAGCAGGGATTAATTAATACCACAAACTGCACGTGTGCAGCGTCCTTCTGTAGCAAACTGTTCGTGTTCAGCAGGAAGTGTGGGTTTAGCACTTGGTTGGTGTAAGAACAGCGTTTTCTACTGGATCCACAACAGAAGTGAGCTCAGAGGGAAGTGTCCTCTGCTTGTTCCTCCCACCCTGGCACAGCTGGGGGTTAGGAAGGTAAAAAAGGGGGCACGAATAGGGTTGTGGTGCATGGAAGGTGTTAAGAGCTACCAGGGGAATGCCTTGGGGTTTTCTCTGTGTTGAGATGGACTGCACTGCTGCCTCTCCAGCCTGGGAGGCCATCCCTGGCACAGGGCTGGGCTTCTCTGCTGCTCCGCCAGCCCAAGGGAGCTGGCAGTGGCAACACCCATTTACAGCATTCACTGCTGGAGTGAAACCAACCCCAAAGAGCAAAACCCACTCCGAGCTGTTGAAAGGAGGCTGATAGAACACAAGCTGGGGATTGTGGTCTTGCCCTCACGCCCGAGCCCCATCCCTGGGTGTAACTGGGCTCTCTCCCACAGTTTGACATGCAGAGGATAACGCTGGAGGAGCTGAAGCACATCCTGTACCACGCCTTCCGCGACCACCTCACCATGAAGGACATCGAGAACATCATCATCAACGAGGAGGAGAGCTTGAACGAGAACTCTGGCAACTGCCAGACTGAGTTTGAAGGTGAGAGAGAAAGTCCTGGGGTTTCACAATTTTCCTCTTCCTGTGTCTGTAAAACTCGCCCTGATCCGGACAGGGGTGCATGGAGTTGGCAGGGAGGTATTTTGGAGTGAGAGGAGCAAGGACCCATGGAGAGCTCCACAGCTGCCCTCAGCCTTCCTCCATCCCTCAGCAAAGCCAGTCCTGTTCCAGGCACAAGGGTGACATTGTGCAGGCTCTGCCCTCTCCCTGCTGGGATGCAGGCAGAGGGAAGTGCTGCGTGTCTAAGCCAGGCTGAATTTCCCTGCAGAAACACCTTTATTTCCCTCATCCCACCATGGAAAGACTTTCTTGGCACTGGCAGGCCCTACCAAGCCGTGTTGGGCTCCTCCAGTTTTCTGTTCAAATCCCAAAAAGGTTCCCAGGCAATAGCTGGGACGAGTCCTGTCCTGCACTGTGACACCAGCAGTGAGCAGAGGTGGTGCCTCTGTGCCCTGCTGCCCTGGGCACCTTTTGTTCTGAACTGCCAGGACCTGCCTCAGCCAGGACAGCTCTTTTCAACATGTGAGAGTGAAAACTCAAGGGCTGAGCAGTGCTCAGAGGCAGCCAGAGAGGGGGAAACATTTCCTTCCCTCAGCAGAGCCACGGGGGATCAGGAATTGGGATCAGAACTGGGATCTACAGTGGATTTTGCACTTGGACAGAGCTGACACAGGCAAGGACATTCCCCATTTTAAGCCACCTCAGAAGCAGCATTTTCATTTCCTTGGCCAGAGGAACTCGTGCTGTTCCAAAGTTTTGCTGCTTGGAACAACCAAACAGGTCTTTGTTGTCCAAGCTGTGGCTGCCCCTGGATCCCTGGCAGTGTCCAAGGCCAGGCTGGATGGGGCTTGGAGCAGCCTGGGACAGTGGAAGGTGTCCCTGCCCATTGAATGAGATGATTTTTAAGTTCTTTTCCAACCCAGACCATTCCATGATTTCATGAAATCCTCTGAAGTGCAGAAGAGCCCAGGGAAACAGAACAGAGAAGCTCAGAGCTTGAGCCCATCACCCTGGTAGAGCCACTGTGCCTCCCACCCCAGAAATCCCACTTCACACAGACCATGTGGGGAATTCTGACCTCTGCAGGGTCAAACAGCTCTGAAAGGGCACCAGGCAGAGCCACAGACAAAGCAGAGGATGGAGATGCAGGCCAGTCCTTAGGCTGGCTGATGAATGGGCTGCAGCAGCTCCCCCCAGCACCCTCACCCTCTGTTCAACACTGCAGAGACGCTGGAGACGAGCACAGCTGAATTTTAAAAAGCCTGCAGGAGGGAGGCAGCAGCAGCAGCACTCTCTGAATCAGGCCAAGCAACAATCTTTGCGTTCCTCCTGGGGAGGAGGAGAGCAGGGAGGAGGAGACGTGTGCTCCCTGCCTGGAGCTGTTGCTGCCCGCTGCCCCGCTGGTCCCCGGGGCCAGGAGCCAGCTGTCGCTGCCGCCGGGTGTTGGGAGCTTGTGAACCATCCCAGAAAAAGCCTGCGCCCCAAATGCTCAGCATCTCATTTTGGAAGCTCCAGTTTCCAAAAGTGCAGCAGGCACAGCTTTTCTCGTGGGATGTTTTGGCATTGCTGGTGCCAGGCAGAACCTAGAAGCAAAACAGACCCTTTTTAGATGTTGGGAACACACACAGAAATCCAGCAGGGAGTAAAGCTCAGCTGAACTGTCAACAACGGGGCAGAGTTTTGCTGCAGGTCCCAGTGGAAGGGGACAGTTGTGGTCTGTGACAGCTCTGGCAGGAGCATTTCTGCCAGGAAAGAACAGGCTGTGGCCCTGCAGCTCTCCAGGCTGGCCAGGAATGACCACTGGTGCCCTCAGAGCCCCCAGTTCTCAAAGACCAGGATCCCTACAGGACTCAAAAGCAGGAATTACCAAATGCAGGAATTACCAAAAGCAGGAATTACCCAGAAATGCCAGGGATGGTGGCACTAAGGGACAGCTGTCGGCTGTCCTGGGGCATCTCCCTGGGGGTCACTCACTCACTTCTAATTAGTGCAGTGAAGGAGATGCTTTTTGGGTAGAGTTCCTTGAGTTTAATTTAGGTGCTACCTTGGGATGAGATGAATTGCACCCTAAAGAACTCAGTTCAACTCCTCAAACAGCAATTCAAGCATTTCTTTCAACTCCCATCTGTATTTAATGTCTCATCCACCCCGCTGAAGGGCCTTTAGTTCTGGGGAGGAATGAAGCCAAGACGAGCCCCCATGGTTTCCACTGAGATTTGGGAATCTCCCAAGGGAGCAGATCCAGCAGAAACTTCCAGGAGCACCTTGGTGAAATGGGGGTCTCCACTCAGCATCACCTCTGGGTGTGTTCTTGGACCACAGACCAGCCCCAAGCACTTCTCCTCCTGTGGGCAGAGACATCCCCTTCCCCACACCTGGACATCCCCTTCTCCACACCTGGACATTTCCATTCCCCACACCTGGACATTTCCATTCCCCACACCTGGACAT
>NW_024581088.1:1071900-1108949 GCF_017639235.1 Corvus kubaryi
CTCCACACCTGGACATTCCCCTTTCTCCACACCTGGACATCCCCTTCTCCACACCTGGACATTCCCCTGCTGCCTGCCAGGGGGTTTCCACCCTCATTCCTGACCCTCAAATCCATGGGATGCAGCAGCAGCTCCTCCGTGCCCTCCCTGCCCCGCTCAGCTCAGCTTGGCAAGGAAAAAGTGACCTGTTAAACCAAAACTAACGCTGGTGGCAGCCAGAGCAGCCGCCATCCCTCACCCGTGGCAGGGCTGGGACAGGGCCCTACGGATACACTGCTGCTGTCCTTGTGAGGAGCTGCTCTCCTGCAGGAGAGAAGGCTCCCCGTGCTGGGAGCGCTTCCCAAACCCACTGTGGGCATCGTGACAGCCTGGCCCCATTAACCCCATTAACCAGCTCTAGGGGCAGTGCGCTGTGCCAGCCAGGGAGCTCTCCTCAGCAGCCTGTCCTGAGACAGGTGAGAAGATGAAGAATGGCCCGGCCTTGATTTGCCTTTGCCTCGTGAGGTCTGATGGGTGTTGGAAACCTCTGGGTTGCTCTTCCCCCTAAGAAGGCTTGAGGATTCCTCCAGAGGAGCCTCAGGCTCTGCCCATGTCCAAGGAACCAGGTCTACATCCAACCCCTGGCGTGTTCCATGGATGTCAAAAACTCCCACGGGCACCCAAATGTTGGCATGCAGCCCTGGGGCAATGCCAGCTATGGGAACCAGCAGGACAAGCACAGACCCCGTGCTCAAAGATTATGGATTTAGGGAAAGGAGAGAACTAAGAGCAAACCCTCCCCAGTAAGCAGGGGGGTTAAATGGAACTTCATGTTCAAGAGGGCAGCACATAGGGAAGAATTCCGGGAATCAGGACGTCAGGAATTCCAGCTCCTCTGCCTCCCTGTGGATTTCAAGGGAGTAGGGGAGCACTGGTACCCATCTCCTTGCTGGAGTAATTCCCAGCCAGCACCAAGAGGGTCTGGCTGGCCCTCCACAGACATTCCCCTTTCCCCTGGGGTTGTCTGTAGGCAATTTGGCTGTTTGGTGGGTAAAGAGCAGTAACTGGGACTTCCCTGCATCCTGCTGCCTTCAGGCTCTGTTCTGTAACAGAGAAGTTGTTCCATTCAGGAGCACTTCCGCACAAACACCGAGCACATTTTACTCCTTTCATCTGTGAAGAGGTGAGTTCGTCATCCCAATAAAGCCTTGCCCAGCCTTGGGCTGCTGTTCCCATCACCAGCCCCACCCTGACAGCAGTGCTGGTGGTGTCAGTGGTTTCTCTGCTGCCTGGGAGTGCTTTCGAAGTGCAGAAATAATAGAAAAGTACATCAAGAAATAACTACAGCTGGGCAGGAACGAGCTTGTCAAAGCACCAGGGCACCGTGCACAAAGCCAGCAGCCACAGCATTGGTCCCGTGTGCTCTATAAAAGCCAGGGAAGGAGTCCAGGAGCAGAGCAGTGCAAGCAGAGAGTGAGGAATTTGGGAGAGCTGCTGGCAGGGGATTTCATTCCCTGCCCAGAACACAGCGAGGCCCCCACTCACATTCCCTGGCTGCAGCAGGATGACTCCAACCCTCCCTAATGAGGGTTCCGTGCCTCTGGCACTGAGCTGGGACCTCTGGGAGCTGGGATTAGGGCACAGGCACTGCTGAACACCAGCCAGAGGAGGTGATGGGGGAGAAAACTGGAATTCAAACCCAGCAGCCAGGGCTCTCTGTGCAATGAGGAGCAAGACTGGATCAGAACAAGGGGTTTTTCCATGTATTCTAAAAATATTCTCTTGCCTCTTTCCAAACATGGGCACCTGGAGCCTGTCCCTGGCTGCATTTTAGGTTTGTTTTGTGGTTGTCATCAACCACTTGAAAGTCTCCTGTCTTCACAAGCCCATCCATGAGGAAGAGGTGATGGGAATGTCCCTTCTCAGGGCACACCAAGCCCAAAGAGCAAAGCAAGGCCCAGAGCAGCTGGGCAGAGCTGTCCATCCTGTGTGTGATGATTTCCTGGCTTTCCCTGGCTGCCCTGGACAGCTCAGTTGGAGGAGGGGCCACAAGGCCAAGTGCTGGGTCCTGCACTTGGGTCACAACAACCCCATGGAATGCTCCAGGCTGGGCCAGAGGGGCTGGAAAGCTGGAAAAGGCCCTGGGGGTGCTGGTGCCAATGGCTGGACATGAGCCCAGGGGTGTCCAGGTGGCCAAAAAGGCCAGTGGCACCTGGGCTGTGCCAGGACCAGGGCAGGGATTTCCCCCCTGTGCTGGCACTGCTGAAGCACCTTGAGTGCTGTGTTCAATTTTGGGCTTCTCATGACGAAAAACCCTGAGGGGCTGGAGCGTGTCCAGGGCAGGGAACGGAGCTGGGAAGGGGCTGGAGCCCCAGGAGCGGCTGAGGGAGCTGGAAAGGGGCTCAGGCTGGAGCAAAGGAGGCTCAGGGGGGACCTTGTGGCTCTGCACAAGTCCCTGACAGGAGGGGGCAGCCGGGGGGGTCGGGCTCTGCTGCCAGGGAACAGGGCCAGGAGGAGAGGGAACGGCCTCAGGCTGGGCCAGGGGGGGTTTAGATTGGAAATTAGGAAAAATTTCTTCACTGAAAGGGTTGTCCAGCAGTGGTGGAACCCCCATCCCTGGAAGTGTCCAAAAAGTGTGGATGTGGCACTTAGGACATGGTTTAGTGGTGACCATGGTGGTGGTGCTGGGGTTATAACTGGGCTTTTCCAGCCATAACCATCCTAGGATTGCCTGGGGGAACCTTCAAGGCCTTTGCAAACAAATCTCCACAGTGCCCCAACACCACACATGGCTCTGACATTCAGATGTGGGGAGGCCAAGAGAGACTCATGAACTGGCTTTATTGAGTCACAGCACGAATCCTCACTGATGAGCTTAGCAAAAAGTAAAATTAAATAAAACAAGTGCTAAAAATCCCAACTCCATCTGGTTTTTAATTGCTGCTCTCACCTCGTTTGACAATTATTCTGCAAGCATTCACTTGGAAAGGTTCTTAATAAATCTGATTTGGCTTAAGCATAGAAAACCTAAAAGAGTTTGGAAAAGTGACTCATGTACCATGGATACTCCTGGGAATTGTCATGGGAGGGCCTGAGGGTCATCAGGGAGCACTTCTTGATTTCCCACTCATTCCCAGTTGACCAGGATGAGTCGGAGGGATTCACACAAGGTCGATAATTGCTATTAAAGAACTTTAGAGACAACCAAGTTCAAACTGAAAGAGGGGAAGTTTAGGTCTGAGAGTGGGAAGAAATGTTCCCCATGACGGTGGGCAGGCCCTGGCACAGGGTGCCCAGAGCAGCTGGGGCTGCCCCTGGATCCCTGGCAGTGCCCAAGGCCAGGCTGGACACTGGGGCTGGGAGCAGCCTGGGACAGTGGGAGGTGTCCCTGCCCATGGGACAAAGATGAGTTTTGAGGTCAGTTCCAGCCCAACCCAACCCAACCCATTCTACGATTCCAACTTCACGAAGAGTTTCAAAGAAATACACGGATAACCCCAAATATCCCTGTGAGAGCATTTAAAGGGATCAAAAGCCACAGTGAGGGAGAGGAGTTCCTGAAATATTAGGAAGGATTGAGATGGGCTGGTTTGGAAGCCCTGGAAGGTCAGGTGGGTTGTTTGGGAATGTCCCAGCAGGGTTAGAGTAAGGACAGGAGGGTTCTAATGAGAGCCCAGGAGCACTCCTGAGCTGCTCCAGGTGGGAGCACACGCCTGGCGCTGTCTGACCACCCTCTTGTCCCCGCAGTGCACGCCCAGAAGCAGAACCGCCAGACGTGCGTGCGCAAGAGCCTCATCTGCGCCTTCGCCATGGCCTTCATCATCAGCGTGATGCTGATCGCGGCCAACCAGATCCTGCGCAGCGGCATGGAGTAGTGCTGGCACGGCACGGAAGAGTCCTGGCAGCGGGATGGCGGCCATGCATGCGCACCCCGGGAGAGCTCCCGCCCCGATCCCACGGCACCGACACGCGGGCACAGCCGGCGCCTGCAGCAGGAGCCTGAGCCAGCAGCGTGTCCTGTGAACCAACCACATCCTTTTGGCAGGGACATCAAAGGGCTGTTCTAATGCTTTAAAGGTTTTGTTTCCTAATGCAATAATCCCATATCCAGGAGTCCCGAATTATTGCTTCGAAACAGCAATGGCAACGCGGAGGAGACTGGGATCCGGCGCTCTGCGGTTTGAAGGAGGCCCAGCCTCGTGACTTGTCCTTATCCCAGGGCCCACTGACTATCCCACGGAGCTCCCGCCGGGCCCACATTCCCAGGAAGTTGATCGTAGCATTGCCACAAGCAAGTCCCATTCCTTTTGTTCCACGTGTTCCAGCTTCACTTTCCGTTTCCCTTATGACCATGCCATGGAGTTTACGGCATTAGAGGGGAGCTAGAGCATCCTTGTACAGTATTTTCTGAGGAAAAAAGGGGAGAATTTTCCAGCACCATACAAAATGTCTATTTTTTGCTTCATCAGCTCCACCTTTGACACGAGACTGTGGGGTAGCAGGAGTCTGTTGGCCATTTTTTTCCGACTGCGAATCAGGGCTTGAGGAGCACCCCCCGCTTTCCCACCTGGGCATTGCTGAACTTGTGCAAAGTCTTCCAAGGGACTCTGCCACCACCAGCGCCAGCTAAACCTCCCTCTCCTTGGGCCTCTCTGCGTATTCAACATTTGCTCTCCAGCAGTTTTACCCTTCTTCTATATTCTTCTACATTCAAGAATTTTTTCCCAGGTGAAAATCCTGAGGGAAGCTCTTCCTGAGCTTTCCTCTCCTCTCCTTGCCTGCACAACTTTAATTTATTCCGTTTCATGTGGCCTGGTTATGATCTGCAGCGAAACCTCCATGGCAGACGTCGTCCTGTGGGGGAGGTTTTATTTTCACCCACATGGTGAAGGGTGGATTTGACCAGCCAACTTCTCCATTGCCTCCCAGGATCCATCCCACCACCCCCATCCCATGGGCAGGCTCCACAGGGGGCCGGCGGAAAAGCCGAGCGCAGCAGGAGAAGAAGGAACCAAACCTGAGCCCACCCCCGTGCATTTGAAGTGTGTCAGACTTCCAGATCCGGGGAGCGTTGGGTGTTTTTCCTGGAATACATTTTAAGGAGCAGCAAGGAGAAGAGGGAATGATGCAGAGCAGGGACACCACACGGGAAGCGCAAGGAGCCAGGATTACTTGGGAAGGTGGTTTTCCTTTGAAACTTGACACAAATCCATGCATTTCCCTCTGGATGGACTGTGCCCCTGGGTGCCACACCAGGACAGAGGTGACCTCCTGCCCTCCTGGGAGGGGTTTCCCAGCTGGTGATCATGGAGTGCTCCAAGGGAGCTCCGTGGAGGCACTCGGGTGTTGGAGTGGGGTGGCTGTGCTGGGAGAGCCCCAGACACGCCAAGGAACGCTGAGATCTTGCTCCTGGACGTGGAGGTGACTGTTCCGTGTTCCCTGTGCCACAGGAGGGGCAGGATGGCTCCCCAAGGGGCTGCACACCCCCAGCTTCCCTCATCCCACACTGCAGCCATTGACTGACACTGGATGCATCCCGAACACTCGTTCCAGGGCTTTCTTTTCTACCAGTCTGAGTGACAACATTTACCTGTATTTTTAGCAGCCTAATTTAAAAATCTGCTGCTCGTTTGTCCTGTCTCCCACCACCCCTTTAAACCCAAGCCACTTTTAGGTGTCTCAGTCTCCCACCTCCACTTTTTCCTGCCATTTTCCCGGGGTCCCCTCCATCCCAAAGACAACACCTTTTCCACAGCAGCTGAGTTGGTTTTTTCTGCCTTTCCCAAACACACAACTACTGCATTTCTGTTCTGCTGTGACCAATAGAGGTGAGCTGCAGAATATTCCATAAAAAAAAAATGATTCAGTCTCCCAGAAGATGGAGAGATTTCCATTTGCTGTAGAGCAGCAGCAGAATATCTGTGGGATATTCTGGTGGGGGATTCTCGGTGCTGGGGAGCCCAGGCACATTTTCTGTGCTGAACATTGCAGATAATGAGCTTGGAGATAATTTTAAGGAAATTCATCCCCACGTTTAGGTCTCAGGGGTCTGTGAAAAGGTGGCAGCAGTGGGAAAAAGTCTAAATGTTCCTTGCCACCGAGGAATACTCATTTTGTCCCTGGGTTTGTGCTGGAGTGAGCGTGGGCAGATGGAGGTGGAGGGGAGGGATGGGGGGAGCATGGGGCAGAGCGGTGCCTCCGCTGAGCCCAAACCCACAGCCCCAAACCGGGCATTTCCCCACATTCCCTCACCCATGTGCCACAAACCCCCAGCAGAGTCCAGGCCCAGCAGCCACCTCATGGACGATGATTGTCTGCATTCCGTGGAGCTTTCTGGAAGGCTCCACAATTCCCCCATGCATGCTCCACAATCCCTTGTAAATAGAGCCATCCTCCCCTCGCAGCTCCATCTGTAAAACCAAACCTGTAATTAATATATTGGTAAAAGCCATAGCCCGGTGTCAGTAGAGTTCATTGCACAACTCCCCACTGATTTTACTGGGTACAGGATTTTGGGGGCTTTGGGTGTGATTTTTCTGTAGGGAACCTCATTTTTCCATGATGAATCAGGGTCATGTCTTGCCAGAGGTCTCCTTTCCCTTCCTAGAGCAGCCTTGCTCCCTCTCCAGGCGTTGTGAAGAGATCCCTTCTTTACTCAGTGACTCCTGGCAATGCAGGATGGATCAGGCCAAGTGATTCCATCCTTTCCTTCCCCACTACTTTCCCATCCTTCCCATCCAGCAGCACTGGATGTCTCCTACCTCCCTCCCTGGCTCCATTTATGTAACATCCATTTATCTCCTTTTTTTTTTTTCCTTCTACACAAGAGGGAAAAATAGGGCTTTTTGCTGCTTTTACAGACAGGAGGTAAAAATAGAGCAGTAAAATTCTGATTGGAACCTGATGGCAAAAGCTGAGGGGGGAGAAAGCAGAAGAATCAAAGACACAAAAATAAAAACCCCACATCCCATACTTTAAGGAAAAAAAAACCCTATTTAAGTGCTAATTAACATACTTTAAAAAATACCCAGACTGCAGCAGAGCTGTCAGAAAAAGCTCTAAACTTCTGCTCTTGCCAGTTCCAGGAGGATTGAAGTGTCTTTTCAGCCCTGCAGCTCTGGAGGAACAGGAGATTGCCATGGCAACCCCGGCTGTTCGTGACATGGGTGCCACTGTGGCGGAGCACACACGATCCCAGACTTCCAGGGATGCGCAAACAGCTCCCAGCAGTGGGACAGGGGCTTTGCTCATGGATTAGGAAATTATTAGGAATTCGTGAGCAGCTCTGTTGGCTTGGCCACAAAAAACTGTGTGCAATTAAGGGGACTGACGTGCAGGGAAGGCTTCAGGAGGGACGTGATGATTTCAGGCCGAGAGAGGCTTCGGTTTCATTCAGGAGGGAGTGAAATCCACTCAGCCTGAGCACTGCCTGTCCTGGGCTTGCTGAGGACACTTTGGAAAGGTTCTCCATGTGGGGTTCGAGCTCTGGTGGGAAAGATTTGGGTTCCTGCTCCTGCAAGGCTGTGCCCCTGCTCACCACTGACCTTGGCTTCAGCCACTGGCTCTAGCAGGGAGCCTGATTCCCTGCTCCTGGAGAAGCCAGCAGAAGGAACAGAGGCTCATCAATGCTGAAATAATTTGGAGGCCGTGGGGAAGAGAATTCCAGCAAAAGCTGCTGAGAGAACACTGCTCACCTGCCAGAGCCAAAGGCATTCCTTACGGGCAGCCTTGAGGAAACCAGAGCTGGGGAGTGTCCAGGCAGGACAGGTGCAGTGGCTTAGTCCTGTGCGGGGCCAGGAGCTGACTTGAGGTCCCTGTGGGTTCCTTCCAACTCAGGGCATTCCATGGTGGTGGTGCTGGTGGCCCTGGAGAGCCAGATCCTGCTGACAGGCAGTGATACCTGGAGGTGTGTCACCTCCTGTGCCACCCACGGGAGCCTGGCCCCTCCACGACTGCACCACTGGGAAGGAATTCCTGATCAGAAGCAATGTCAACATAATTGAAAGATCGAAACGAGGGAGGCTTGGCTTTGGCAGGACGGTGTTCCCATGCTGCGGGAAGTGATATGGAATTAAAGAGTTCCCAAAATCATTCCCTTCCTGCTTGATGGGCACCCCCAGATCCCCCAGTCACCGTCAGCACCTGGGACAGCGATCACAGACCCAGGTCCAGGGTGAGCAGGAGGGTGGCAGGGAGCAGCACTCCCAGCTCCTGTCCCTGCTCCCCGGTGAGCCAGAGCTGAATATCTGGGTGTAATCCAGGTAATTTGAGAGATTCCATCCCGGTTATCCAGAGGTTTCACCTGTTGGACGTGTGCTGGAAGGGCTGGATGCTGGCTGCTTTAATTCCAGCAGCTTTGTAAAAAAGAGATGTCCATAGGAACCCATCTTTTTGAGCTGGGGCCAAGTAAAGAGAGGTTTTAAATCCAGAACTAAGGTAGGAAGCAAGAAGCCAAGGTAGAAAACATTCCCAAGGACGCCACTCTGGATGGCTGGAATCTGTTTGGGTGAGCCAAGTACCCACTGGACCTTTTTTCCATGGAAAGCGTCAGAATATTTTGTCCCAAAACCCCACTCCGCATCCTCCTGCCTGGTGCAGAAGAGTGAAACATCTCCCGGGCCACCCCCGGCACTGGGAGGGGCTCCAGGTGACTGGGAGGGGCTCTGTTCCTGGCGAGGGCCCTGGGACAAGGGGACTCTCCGCTGTTCCCATGGAAAACTCGTTCCCTGCACGTGCTGGGAGCTGCCAGGGCTGTCACCACCCCGAGGTGACAGGAGCACAGCCCCCCTGGATCAGCGAGGGGAGAAGCAGTGGGAGGAATTACATTAAAATCTCTGAGAATTAAGTCCCTCATTTCATCCACCCCTGTAATCCATGATTTAGTTCCTGCTTTATGGATGAGCGTTTGAAAGAAGAAAAACCAACCCTTCTAAAATGAGAATCTGATGAAGTGTCTTTTTTTCTTGGCTCTGAATCACGCTTTCATTCCACTGATGAAGATGTACAGAACTTGCTGGGTTTCAATCCATTATTTTACCCTCCTGTGCTCTGACAGTGCAATTACGTTTCCCTGGCATCACTTAAAACCTGTTCCTTTCCCAGGAATTTAATGCAGAAAACAAAAAGTTTCACCACATTTCCATCTCTTTATGTTGTTGGCTGCTATCAGGACTGGGTCTATGTTTCTCCAGTCCAAGAAGGACATTTTAGGCAGCTCTAGGAAGTGCAGAAGCTTCACCAAGCACAAGATGGGCAGCAGATCTAACACCATTTTAGTTGGAAGTGTGCTCCCCTTACACCTTCCCAGCAGCAAAAGCCTGGAAAGCTGCTGTAATTTGGCATCTTCACTACAAAATAATTGCAGCCCCAGAAGAGGGGGAAAGGAGAAAAAAAGGAATCCTCTGGATCCAGAGCTCAGTACTTGACAATCAGATGATGAAAGTACCACAGGACATTTTTATTTTCTGTCAAGACAGACCAAAACACTTCGTAGCCTTGAAAACCATTGCTAAATGAAATTGCCACTTTCCCCCCAGTTACCTTCCCCAGCTGTTCCTGGCCTGTCTCTGCCAGCATCCCAAACCAGCAGCTGGATTTACCCCCTTTAGGTGAGGTCCATGTTCCCTTTCTCAGCTGCTCCTGTGTCTCCATCAGCCAACCAGGAGACGTCAGGAAGCTCTGAGGTGGCTCCAGGAGCCCCCCTCTGGTGCCACCAGCACTTGGGCACGTCCTGCCCCTGCTGGGGGCAGCTCCAAAGGGTGCAGGTGATGGTTTTGACATCGATCCTCACATTCCTGCCTCTATCCCCACCGCAGCAGCCCGAGGATGGGGTCACAGTCCTGAGCTTCTCTCCCAGAGCAGCCAAAGCTCCTTCAGCCCCTACAGCAGCTCCTGTTCCTCAGATTTATCTGGGCTGGGGCAGGAAGGGAGAGCAGGGCTCCAGGGTCAGTCAGAAATAACTCGTTAGAGTTAATTGGCTTCAAGTGGAATAAGCCCGGGATCCAGCCTGTTGCCATTTAATCCATAGCAGGATCTAAGGAATCAACGCCTCCTGATTCATCTCTAGGAAGTTCTCCACTAATCCCTGTGTCTCCTTTTTGTCACCATTTCATGTTTCCCAGCCATTTACTGTTCATTTGTAAACTCACCGGGTTTTTTTGGCTCGTTAACGAAAGACATGGCTTTTTAATTAAAGACAAAAATTCACAAAGTCAGCAGCATAATAGTAAAAAAAAAAAAAAAAAATTCCAACAAAAAACCTTTGTATAAAATACTGTAAATATTAATATAAATTAACTGGGCATGCACCTGAAATAAATCCTATGTTACTGCAAGTTATCCGAGTGTATAAAGGAGTGTATAAAGGAAATCTGAATGCCATATGTATCAGCTGTTCCCTCTAACCAAACTCTACTGTAAATATATAATCTGTATAAAAATATTTTAATTTTATCATTATTTATGCAATAGAAATAAAGGTTTTTTTCTTTTGATGAAGCTTTTTTCCCTCTTTTGAAGCACTGATATTTATTCATGCCCAAGTACAAGAGCAAAAGCAAGATTTGCATAAAATATTAGGACAGGGACCCTTTATTCCTTCTGAGAGACTCATGAACACTGGGGGGGTTATTTTGCTTTGAAAATAGATTTGCATATTTAAAAGGCCGTTACTACAGACAGAGCTCCTGGCTGGAGAAATGGGATCAGCAATTCCAGATGCACAGGAAGCCAGAGGGAGGGATTGAACTTCTCCTCTGGAAGGCAAAGCCACAACTGGCCAGATCTCGGAGAGAAAGGTCAACACTTGCTTAAAAAGCCCTTTTTTATCCCTCCAGAGAGCCAGGGGCTGATCCCTGAGCTCAGGTGGGCTTGGGGCAGGGTTACTGCTGGGAGAAGGATGTTGCGCCCAGCTTTAATCCTGACTCTGGTACTGCCAAGGCCTGACAGCTGCTCTGTGATGATTAGGGAGAGCCCTTTGTCCCTTAACAAACCCAGATCTCTTCATCTCCCTGGAGCCCTTCCTCCACGGGTGCCAGCCCAGCCCGGCCTGCTGGACAAGGGGATGGTGAGGTCCATGACTGACACCACAATTCCTGCCCCTGGGGCCTAAATTCAATTTGAAAGGGGAAGAGTTGATGCTGGAAATCAGCTTCCCCCATGTGGGTCCGAGTCACAGTGGCAGGACAAGGCTGGACAGGGCTTGGAGCAGCCTGGGATAAGGGAAGGTGTCCCTGCCCATGGAATAAAGTGAACTTTAAGGTCCTTTCCAGCCCAAACCATTCTGGGATCTTGTGACAGGTTGGGTCTGAGCAATTCCATGCAATCCCTGCAATCCAGGCAGGGAATGCCACAGGGCAGAAAGCACTGCAGGAAATCCATGTTTACCAAGCTTGTAAGTCCAAACCAAGGCACTGCACACTCTCAGTGACCTCCCATGTAACTGGAGAGCTTTCCAATGAATGGCTCAGGAATGAGCCCGGATTCATCACAGGAATGAATCAAAAGTACTCAAGGAATTCCTGTATATTTACCATAGAATGAGTAACTGAAGGAATTCCTGGCTGGAAGGAGGAGCCTGCACCCCACACTTGTCCTTTGGAAGCTGTTCTATGCAGGTCAGCGTGTTCAGTGTCCTCAGCGAAAAGCCAGGTTTGTACCTTGAGTTTCAGCCACCAGAGCTGTCCAGAAACTGAAATTTGCTGCTGCCACAGATCCTCTGCCCCCCCCAGAGAGGTGAGCACAGCTCAGTTCGACAGCAGCAGGGGATCAGCCCTGCCTGCAGGAGAAAAGCAGCTTTAGGAGAGAAGAACACCCCACATCTGGCCTGAGGGCAAACTGCTGTGTCCCTCCAGAACCATCCCACGAACACAGCCCTAGTCCCAGCTCCACCAAAGCCTGCTTAGCTCCCTTGTTACTTTAACACTCTCCATTAATGAAGGATTGAATGGTTAATTTAATGCTCTCCATTAATGGAGAAATGAAGATGAAAACACCCCCCAAAAGCCTCCATCCTTCAGCTGTGCCCCATCAGGGTTACGGGGGCTGCTGCTGCTGCTGCTGTGGGACCAGGCACCGAGGATGGGCAGGAGCCACGGCACAGGTCTGACCCAGCTCCCAGGGAGTCAGTGGAAGCATTCCCAGACTTTGTGGGATTTGGATTAGGTCATCACACAGCACAGCACTTCACACCCTGGCTCCTTGCTTTGTTTAAAAGGAGTCTGGCCAAGGCCTGGGATTTAATTACAGAAATCCAAGTCCTGAGGAAAAGAAATAAACCTTTCCTTACCCTGAGTGAAATTCAGGCACAGTCCCACCTAAAACCTCTGGCTGTGGCTGGCCTTCCCAAGTCCAAACCTGAAGCAGGGTCTTGGTTTGACCCCACACCTTTCCCCAGGCAGGTTCAGGCTGACCCAGAGACCCCCCAGCCCTGGGCTGATCGCAGCGTGGGCCGCAGGAAAGGGACTGGGATTGTGTCCCTGTGCCCCTGTGCTCAGGTGAGACCCCACCTGCAGAGCTGCCCCAGCCCTGGCCCAGCCCAGGGAGGAGCTGGAGCTGCTGGAGGAGCTCAGAGGAGGCTCCAGGGTGATCCGAGGGATGGGGCAGCTCTGCTGGGAGGAGAGGCTGGGAGAGCTGGGATTGTTCACCTGGAGAGGAGAAGCTTTGGGGTGACCTCACTGTGGCCTTGCAGGACCTGAAGGAGCTAACAGGAAAGATGGAGAGAGACTTTGGAAAGGGATGGAGGGACAGGACAAGGGGGAATGGGATCAAACAGACAGAGGGTGGTTTTAGGTTGGATATTGGGAAGGAATTGTTCCCTGAGAGGGTGGGCAGGCCCTGGCACAGGGTGCCCAGAGCAGCTGGGGCTGCCCCTGGATCCCTGGCAGTGCCCAAGGCCAGGCTGGATGGGGCTGGGAGCAGCCTGGGACAGTGGGAGGTGTCCCTGCCCATGGCGGGGGTGGGATGGGATGGGCTTTAAGGTCCCTTCCACCCCAAACCCTTCTGGGACTCTGTGGCCCTGCAGCTGCCTTTGTTGCTGTGATCTCACCCGCTCCACTCCGCTCTTTCCTGATTACCATCTCTAGGAAGTGTTTGCTAATGCAAATCCAGAGCAGTAATTTATTTGGGACGAGCCAGTTAATCCTGGCAAGGCTCTCCCGTGTAAGTATAGACTAATATCATCTTGTTTTAATTGCTTCTTTCAGAGTTCCTCAACAAATCAAAAACATTTTAATTAAAAAATTCACCAAGAGTATCTTCCGGATCTTTTCCCATTTGTTCTTCCTCCTACCAAAATTATCAGGACAATTGTGAAGTTCTAAAGAAAGTAATTACAGCAGATGTTGATCTCTGCTGTAGCACCAGCCTTGCTGAATGCTGCACATCAGCCCCCTGACTTTACTTTTTTTGCAGCTTTCTGAAACAGAAATTTCCATCCCTGGTGTTCCCTCAGACACGAAGCTGGCTGTGTAGGAGCTGGGATGATTTCATTCCAGCTTTCAGCCAGATGCTAAGGCTTGGGGAAATTTGGAAGGGAGAAGGGGGAAGAAAAGAAGAGATAGAATGAAGGAACTGCCAGGGCTACAGGGATTCGGGCACAGAATAGTAAGGGATGGCTGGAAGATGTTTTATTTCACTCTGATACTGTTCCTGGGCAGAAAGGCCCTGCTCCACCATCACCTCCCCAAAAGGGAAGATGATAAATCCACTGGAAGTGGCAGTATCAGGCTGAGGATGCCAAGTGCCACTCCTGGCACACTGCAATAAATCTCTTTTAACCCTAATTACTGCCTAAATTTCCCCTTGCCTATAATGACCTGCTTTGGAACAAGCTGTCAGAAATAACTGCCCACGCAGTGACAGAGAGCTGAGATAATCACAGGAGTGCCACTGCCAACAGGAGATAAACCCAAGTGCCAGCACAGGGCCCACAACCTGGGGCAGGATGCTGGGGGGCCAGGAAAGCTGATTTTCAGCACCCTCAGAGTGCTCAGGGCTGCAGAACTATCGAAGGAGCAGAGTCCCCCAGCCACTGGACAAGAAAAATATCATCCCTTTGTTGGTGGTGAAACGCCTCTGGGTCTGAGCTAAAACTACAAACACAAAGGGATGAAACTCAGGGAGCTGTGACCTTGTGCAGCTGAAGTTGTGCAGCTCCAGCTCTTCTTTCTCTGTATCTTGAGTTTCACAACAAATTCAGGTTTCTGCCTTCAGTCCATCAGTTCTCAGCCTCTGTCCTTCTGAAGGCATCGAGCTGGACCTGCCAGGGAGCTCTGTCTGCGCTGGAGACTTTGGGCAAATCCCCAGCAGGAGCAGGAATGGGCCCCACATGGTTGGTTTTGAGAAATCAAGGAATGTAGAGTCCCAGATTGGTTTGGATAGGAAGGGATCCTAAAGCCCATCCAGTGCCACCCCTGCCATGGGCAGGGACACCTCCCACTGTCCCAGGCTGCTCCCAGCCCCAATGTCCAGCCTGGCCTTGGGCACTGCCAGGGATCCAGGGGCAGCCCCAGCTGCTCTGGGCACCCTGTGCCAGGGCCTGCCCACCCTCCCAGGGAACAATTCCTTCCCAATATCCCATCCATTGCCACCCTCTGGCACTGGGAAGCCATTCCCTGTGTCCTGTCATCACAGCTGGGACAGCAGCAGCTGAATTTCACACACACAAATTGTAGGGGAAGAGCACAAACACTGCAAACACCCAGCACCGGGGTCACCCTGAGCTGGGGCCACCCCCGCGTAGTGAGGGGTGACACGGACAAAGCTCCAGCGATGTCTCCACTCCTGGCCCTGCTCCAGGGCCAAAGCAGAGATCCCAGAGGCACCTTAGCCCCAGGCAGAACACGATGCCACCGAGCCACTTCCAAATCCAGCAAGTCCCAGTTCACAGAGTGTTTCACAGCAAAGCTCCAGAACATCCTGAAGTGAATGAAAGGTGTCACCTGGAGGGGCTGAGAGCCCCCAGGCTGGTACGAGCAGTGCTGGTGTAAGAAGGGTAATCACTGCATGTGAGGCAGGAAAGCTCTCAAGTGATTGCTGTTTGCAGAGGCTGATTAAACAGAAATTAATCTCATCTGCATGCTCAGTGAGAAATGTGGATGGAATAGCAAGAGCATCCTTCCCTGTGGCCTTTGGGGAGCTCATCCCCGGCCTGGCATGTCCCACACATGGAGCTATGGAGCTTCCAGGCTGGCACCAGCACCTCTGGCATCTGCAGATCATTGAAATTAAACTTCCAGAGAGGTGGTTTCAGATGGAGAATGAACAAGGAACTCATCAGCCTCAGGGGGAAGGACACAGTTCCCTGTTGCCACATGCCAGTTCCTGCTGCTCATCTTCATCACACTCAGCTTCTCCAAGTGCTTCTCCAGCTTGGGATGGGATGGGATGGGATGGGATGGGATGGGATGGGATGGGATGGAACAGAACAGAATAGTTCAGTTTATTTCAGCTGAAGTGACCTGCAATGATCATTTAGTGCAGCTGTGACCACTTCGGGGCTGATCAAAAATTAAAGCCGATTTTCAAGGGCAATTTCCAAACTTTCCTTAAACATTGATTCCATAAACACTGGGGCATCGAGCACCTCTCTGAGCAGATCAAGTGATCAGCCTGTCCCAGTGTCTGACCACCCTTTTGGCACAGAAATCCTTCCTCAGGTTCCTGGCAATGCCCTGAGGCCTCCACGAGCCCTTGCCATGAAGTTCCCAGACGCACCATGAGTGGTGCATTCTCCAGGCACCCTGGCTCTCATTAAGAAGAGATTTCTTCATCTTGTCCCTCCCTGTACGAGGGGACAGAGCCTCATTTCTAAATCTGAGTTATCATCCAGAGCCCCCTGGGCTGGCACCGTGTCCCTGTCACAGTCTGTGCCCGGGGAGCAGCAGGGGTGGGAGCAGCAGGGGTGGGAGCAGCTCTGAGCATCCTGCACGTGGGAGGTGTCTGGAAAACCTGGGGGTTTCTCCTGCCTCGCTCAGGATGGGTCTGCTGACCTTGGGCTGAAACCAAGCCTTGCTCTGGGCAGGGACAACTGGTTTCCTGAATTCAATGGCCAGGAATGGCACTCACACCCCCCAAGATACTTCTTTATCAGGATGCCAGGATCCAGCATTATCACAGACCCCAGGATGCAGCATTTTTTCTCATCCTTTCCAAGGGAGCCTTTCTGAGCACAAGCAGGAGCTGGCAATGCTGTGAACAGACGGATCCAGGGAGACGCGTGAAGAACCCAGTGACCAAAGCTCTGGGATCTGAGGGAGAGGGGATGCTGTTTCCTACCACACTGTGTGAGCTCCCACTGTGCTGGTGCCAATTTTAGTGTCTTCTCTCACTTTGAACCGGAGAGAACCTAAAAGCCTGAAAAATACTGAAAATGGGAATTGCTTCTTATGGTGAAAGAAATCTCCAAGTACCAGGAACAGGCTCCAGCTCAGGACCTGTCAACACAGACCTGCCAAAATTAAATCTGTTTGAAAGTGCATAACCCACACTTTAATCCTGAAGATCTACAACATGCTGCTTGGAATATTTATTATTTCTTATACTCCATTTCCGAGAGGATTTTTAAAATCAATTATTTCCTGTCCTATTCACGTGGAGAGCAATCACCAGGTTCACTCCCTCTTGAAGAAATTCACCTTGCATGTGTTTTAAAATTATTGTCCCCTGCAAGGAGGAAACCCAAGCATCAGTTCAGAGGGGAGAAGGGAAGAAATGAGAGGGAGAGACTGGGATAAAACTGAAAAACTGTTGAGGACATGGATTTGCTTGTGCTGGTCTCAGTAAGAGGCTCAGAGAAAGATGTGGTACATGGGGGTGCTCCGGAGTATTGGCATTTCTTGGGTGTTGGGGAGGATGAAACAGGAAAACCTTGGAAATATGATTGCCTGACAAAAGATTTTGGGAATATGAAAACTACAGGCAACATCGAAATGAAAGCCACTTTTGAAATACCAGGTCTTAGTTACTGAACAACTAGAAAACAATGGTATGGCCACTGAAGATAATCCCCTCTTGATTGAACAATACCCTCTGCTTGCAGGCAGGTCCAAGGGTCAGAGCAGACCCTACTAGCTCAGCAGAAGGGGTCCAAAGAGTAGTTTTTAGAAGTTAAGATGTAACACTCTATGGTAATATAAGAACTCTTATAGGCTGTATGTAAATGCTATAGGATTTGTATCTTGTATTAGATTGGTTAGTGACAATTAGAATATTCAGTACAGAAGATGATTTATTGTATTGTAACCAGGACTTCAGACACTTCTATTCATTCTCACTTCCATTCTCTCTCTTTTTCTCTATTCCTCTCTTCCACTTCTACTCTTACTTCCACTCTTGCTCTTACACCCTCTCTCTCTCTCTCACCTGTTTACTCTCTTGGGCCTGCTCAGAGCTGAGTCAGGCAGCTCTGAGCAGTGCCCCTATACCCACGCCTTTACAATAAACCGACTGTGTCCCAAGACCTGCCTATAGAGATCTCCCCATCCGTCCATCTGTCACCGTCACGTCCAAACTCACCCGTAACCTACACTTGGGAAAGCAGTTTCAGTGCTGCCCTGGTGAATGGCGTAAAGCATTCAGGGTATGTCGGGCAGGGAGCTGGAGTTCAGTTCATAATTGCAATTACTGCAGCATTTTCAAACGAAGCAGAGTCAGCGTCTGTAGATACAAAAATGCTGCTAGCGAGGATTTCCTTGCTATTTTCTAAGCCCGTGAGAGACTTTTCTCTCTCACAGAAGAGGCAGCAGAGTTCTGTAAATAACCAAACACCTGCAACCTTGAAAAGTCTTGTTTATGGTATAGTAGAAAATATTTTGACAATGGATGTTTTAGGATTTTAGCCAATCACCCCAAGGGGTGGCTGGTCCTTTGTCCAAATAGATTATGAAGAAAAAAGTCTGTAAAAGAGTTTGTAAAATAATTAAATAAATCAATCTTGCTTCACAATTCCTGCCTGCTGGATCTTCTCTCCTCCTCCTCCCTACGGCTGCAGGACACGGTGATGTACCCTAGGGCTCAGGCCTGCGGTAATAAGCGTCCATGAATAAAGACTCCTCTGTGGAGAAGCTGGAGAAGATAAAACCATTTCAGGTGATCAGGAAATGGGAAGGGACCTGCAGTTAAACACCATCTCCTTTACCAGCCTTGCTGAACTACAGCAGAACCTCTGAGAGGAGCAGCAGCAAAGGCAAAGGCAAAGCTGAGGCACCTCCCCCTGACAGAACCAGGGCCCCAAAAATCCCCTCAGCGATCAGCACTTGGGGATTGTCTCCTAAGAGCTCCAGGTTGCCATCCAGGTGATTTCTCCAGAGAATCCGGTGCCCAGCAGGAGCTCCCACGTGGGATGGCTCCGGGAGGATGTGAGGCTTGCTGAGCCCCAGAGGTCACTGTCCACTGCCGCTGTGTGACACAGGGGCTGCCGGTGCTGGCACAGGGCAAACCAGATCCACCCAAGGAAGAGGTGCTGGAAGGCCCAAAGAGCACTGATGCCTTGAGGTGGCCCCCTAAAAACAGAGGCTAGACAAGAATCAGAGAATAAAGATAGGTGTTTATCCAGTTGTTTTCATTCTCCTTTTATTAAAATAAAACGGGTGAGGTGTTGGGGTCCCTCCCCTGCCATGGAGCCCTGGGAGAGGGGCCCTGAGGGCACAGGCACGGGGTTTCCCTGCCCCTGCTCAGCCTCGTTCCCATTGGTTGGTTTGTGTTCCCTGCGCGGGCAGAAGGACCCTTGGTCCCGTGACTGGAACAGTTCCTGGGCAGAGCCCCGGCCATGCGGCTGGAGAAATAAACATCTCTGAAACAGCTATCAGGAATCTGTCTGTCCATATATATTTCCTTTCCACGGGACTCCTGGTTTGGTATATGCATGTTGCAGTATCCCCACTACAACAGTCACTGTCCACTGCCACTGTGTGACACAGGGGCTGCCGGTGCTGGCACAGGGCAAACCAGATCCACCCAAGGGAGAGGTGCTGGAAGGCCCAAAGAGCACTGATGCCTTGAGGTGGCCCCCTAAAAACAGAGGCTAGACAAGAATCAGAGAATAAAGATAGGTGTTTATTTGAAGGGCCCTCAAAGGCACGCCCTGGGCAGGCCAAAGGCTCCACCCAAGATGGACCCTGGGTCACAGGTTCCTCACACTTCTATAAGTTTGGTCCATTTGCATATCAGGGTTAATTCTCCAGTTATAACCTCAGTTAATGATGTAATCACCCCAAGTTTGCCCCTCCTCTTCAGAGGCTTTTAGTTCACACATTTTGAGCCTGGGACAATCCAGGTGTCCTTGGAGAGCAAACCTGGAGAGGGTTTGTTATGTCTGACCAGCACGAGAGAGCAGCAGCTGACAGGGCACACGGAACTTCAGAGTGACACAGCCGGCAGTGCAGGATTTGAAAAACATACAAGTTAAAACCCAAGGCACCAGCACAGCTCCTGCTCTCCTGTGACCTCCCAGACAAAGGGCTCGGGGTTTGGGAAGGGGCAGGTGAACTCACCAGGTGCATGTCTGGCCATGCAGGTGGTGCTGAAGGTTTGTGCTCCCAGCACCAGGGATCAACCCTTGGATCTGCTGGGGGTTGATGCCTCCACCTGACCTCATCCCACAGGCAAAACCAGGGAGTGTGTAGGGCTCAGGAGGGATGGGGAAATCCCTGCCCAGCAGCCTCTGACAGGAGCTCCAGTGGCCCCTCTCAGTGCCCTCCCTGGCACGGCAGCTGCTGGACACCACCATGGCTACAGAGATGGTTTTCCCTCTGCTTTCCTTCTGCATTCCCAGGCCGTGCCAGGCACTCCAGAGGGGCTGTGGAAGCTCTGGCTGGGCAGGACCAAGCAAGGGGCACCTCTGGTGTGTGTCCATGTGTCCACACAGGAGAGTCCGAGTGTTCACCAGGGAATCAGTGACTATTCCGCTCATCCCAGCCCCCACCCAGGGCCTTGGCCCCGCACACCTGGGCACGCCGGGCACTCAGGGACATTGCTCTGTTGTCACTGGGAGCTGCCCACCAGCAAACCACCACCCCCAGGTGCTCATCACCCCTGGGGAATGGATCTTTGGAATCCAGATGCTCTCACAGAGCAGCCTGTGATGTGCCCTGGCCCCTGTGATGATCCTGGGGACGTGTCACAATGGGGCTGCTCCAAGGGGCCCCAGCCGGTCCCGTTGTCCCTGTGCAGCCTGGGCGAGCAGTGAGTGCACACCTGCCCTCTCCCCCTGCTCCCAGGCCTGGGCCCTTGTGGGAACACCTGGGTCAGGGGCCGTGGCTACTCAGGGGCACTGGGACAGGCCTTGCCCCCTGCCAGCTGCCTGGGCCCTCCGATTCCTGCCCTGTATCCCCGTGGCTCCCATCCCTGATCCCCCAGCGCCAGCTCCCTCCATCCCAGCCCCACCCAAGCCCTCTGTTGCTCATCCCACAGGCCACGTTCACAACTCTTGTGCTCTGGTGTGTGCAAAGCCTCCTCCAGTACCCACAGCCAGTCGGGGATGGGCTGGACGAGGCCACCCGTGAGCAGATGCAGCAGTGGGAGGAATTCCTGAACCAGCAGATGGCTCGGCTGCTGCAGGAGCTGGAGCAGGAGGCCCTGGAGCAGAGATTCGGGACCTGGGGAGCCCTGCTCTGGACTGCCATGCACCAGTGGATGTTCTGGGCTGCTGCTGGAGTGCTGCTCCTTCTCCTGGGGCTGTGGTTTTGCCTCGGGGAAAGGAGGAGCAGCAGAGCTTGGGAGAGCTCGAGCAGCTCTGGAGAGAGCCCCAACAGCTCTGAGGAGAAATCCAGCAGCAGCTCAGCGGACGAAGAAGAAGAGGACAGCGATTTCGATGACCTGAGGCGGCTTTTAGAGGAGCACCTCGACTGGGTTCTCCTGGACTGAGCCGAGGCCGTGCCATCGCCACCAGCCCCATGGACACCTTCACCACTGCCTTCAGCCATGCCCCTTGCCAGGAGCCGGGAACAGAGACTCCCATTTCCCCCCGGACACTGCCTGCCCTCCCTTTCGGGAGACTGCCCTCCCTCTGGGAGCTGGACTCTGCAGACAGTTCTGGGATAGTTCTGGGGTAGTTCTGGGATGGTTCTGGGATGGTTCTGTCTATAGTTCTGGGATGGTTTTGTCTATAGTTCTGGGATAGTTCTGGGATAGTTTTGTCTGTAGTTTTGTCCATAAGTTGCACTCAATGCTGCTGTTGAGTAGTTGAGGATGGGGCAGAGGCTCCCAGCTGCTCGGCTGCCCCAGAGCTGGGGGCATTTTGCCCCAGAGCTGATGCTCTGCTGGGTTCTGGTTCCACTGCTTGTTTATCCAGGGCTCCCCCACTGCTCCGTGCTCCTGCCTTGGGGCAGTTGGGGTCATTTGTCCTTCCCAAGAGCTGTGCACACGTGGAGCAGACGAGCCCGGCCGGACCCTGCGTGTCCTGAGGAGCCGAACTCCTCCTTGTCCTGCAGCTCTGGCAGGGCTGGGCCCTTCCCCAGGCCTTGTCCTGCTCCTTGGGCTCTGCTGGCCCCTCTGGAAGAGGAGCAGAGACAAGGGGCTGGAGTAGGGAGTGCTGAAGGAAGGAGGAGGAAGGAAGTGAAGAAGATCCTCAAGAGGACAGAGATTTTGCCATGGTTTCTGAAAGCAATCTCACAGGAGGGGATCTCCATGAGCACAGCACCCATGGGTGTCACAGGTTACAATGTAAGGTGTAACCAAAAGTGTGTATTCTATCGCCAGCTGCTAAAACCAGCTGGGGCAGGGTTCTTTGTCTCTCCAGTGACACATCCCTGATAACTCCCTCCGGAGGGAAATCTTCTGTTACTGAGCCATCCAGCCTCACTGCGTGACTCTCAAAATTACATCATCCCACTGTGAGATGCTCCACCCAGGGGGAGGAACCAAGCATTCCATCCTGGATGTAATCTGAGGTTTGGAACACCACAGTCAGCCCTGACCTACTGGATTCCCGGAGGACAAGAGCTACATAACCACCCCTGGACCTTCAGAGGAGACCAGACCCTTCTACAGGATCACTGCTTCAACAGAACCGTATCTATCACTTCAAAGAGGACTGCAGCCACCCCTTAATTGGACTGCTGCCACCACCCAACAGGGTGTTGGGTTGTACCCTGACTCTGTCAGTGTTTCTGTTGCATTTATTTTAATTTTCCTGTTAAATTGTATTTCTGACTTGGAATCTCTCACTGGTTTGCTTTCAAACTAGTACAATGGGTCATGCTCCCCAATTTATTTCTGACCAGGGTTCAAGGGAGGCAGAAGGGTGGGGACGATGTCCAGGCAGAAGGGTGGGGACGACGTGTTTTGCTTGGTGGGGCTGGCTGTGCTCTGGCCCCTCTGACATCCTGGGGATGTGTCCCAGTGGGGGCAGCTCTGAAGGGCCCCAGCAGGTCCCGCTGTCCCTGTAGCCCGTGCCAGTGGTGAGTGCTGGGGCAGGAACCCAGGCAGAAATCCCTTCACTGGGTTTGTTACTGCTTCAGTTTCACCAGTGCCGCCCTTCCAAAGGAAGAATTAAATTAACATTTAATTCTTGTTAAACTTAGCTTAGGGGACCCTGACATCCTGATGCCCTCACAATAACTGATGGAGACGTCCTTCACACGCTTGCAGAGGGAGCTCAGTGCTCTTTGTACTCTCACCCCTTTCACCGGGTTTGACTGGGCAGGTTTGTGATGGAATTGTTGGAGAATGCCCCCGGCTGAGCTGAGCTTCCAGCAGCAAGAACCAGCCAAGACCCAGTGTTAATAAAATCAATGAAGCATCCTCACAAGGCAAACAGTTTCCCTTTACAGCTCACAGCCTCCTCACGCTGATAGAAGATGACAATCACCAGATGTGGCAACATCAGCTGAGGGCAGCTCCAAAAAGCTGCCTGTTCAACACATCCCAGTTCCCACTAACTTATTTATACAGCCACAGACATTTTTTAATACTTTTGGGACACCTTATCTCATTGGCTGCACAAATCCCCTTCTGCCTGCATCACGTCTAAGTGTGAAATAATGCATTGTGGACATCCCTGTGACCCCGGGGACAGAGGAGCCCTTCCAGCCACCGTGACCTCATTAACAAAAATCCCTTGTATCGAAACGGTCCAGCCTTGCGGAGGTCTGGTTGCACGGCAAAGAAATCCTGGGATAACAGCACCCTCCTGGCATTCCAAACACGCCCCGCTCCAAGACATGATCTCACCCAAGGTTTTAGTGCCTCTGGCTGAGACAGTGCTGCTCTCTGGATCCCAGGGAATTGCTCCTTCCCTGGCACGCTTGAGGCAGGCTCAGGAGCAGGGCTGGCTGCTCCTGCTCTGTCCTGATCCAAACCAGGAGCACTCCGCTGCCTTCCCGAGCCACTGCTGAGCAGGAGGAGACTGCCTGCCTGCTGCCACTGGAAAAACAGGATGAGGAATTGCTTTTCCAGTGGCATTTGCAGCAGGAATGAGGCTGCAGGAGAAGCCTCCAGCCAGGAGCACCTCGCAGGCCACCACAGGCCCTGAGGTGTCCCCAGTGTCACTGGGGTGGGGTGGGCAAAGAAAGGAGACATTCCCGGACTTATTCCAACCACAGCACTAAACGTCTTCCCTTCCAGGTTTTGATCCTAACCATGGTTACCCTGGAGGAGCCGCTGGTTTCTGAGAGCAGCAGTGAGACACGGGCAGTGTTAATCAGCAGCATTAATCAGCAGTGCCAATGGGCAGTGTTAATCAGCAGTGCTAATCGGCAGTTTAATGAGCTGCTCATCCAGGCAGTGCCCCACACTCGTTGATCCAGGATAACAGGCCCAGGTGAAGCATCCAAACTGCACCCATCCACTTCTCCCCATCTGAAGGAAAAAATGCTGGGAAAACTTCATGGTTCTGCCAACCTGTGTGGATCTGAGTGTCCCTAGCACCAGGAGAAACTTCCCTGTTTAACAAACAGCTCAGTCCTCTCCTCTCACCCTTGTCCCTCTGCTAGAGCTGACATCCACCACAAGATTCCGAGGCCCATTTTGGGAGGGATCCCCATTCATCTTCCATTATACCCAAACACTTTTTTCCCCCAGAAATCTGATGCACAACCTGGTACAAACCATGTTGAGCCAAGTTCTTATTTCCACAAATCTTTCACTGAATGAGAGACAAAGCTGACCTAAGCATGAATAAAGAACTCCTGGTCACTCTGAGTCCCACAAATTCCTGGTGCCATTTCCCTTTTCAGGAGTAAATGAGTGTAAACAGCACAGTCTCCGTCTCTTCTGGAGCAGGAGAACAGCACATTCCTCTTATTTGGTTTGGTTTTCCCATTACTCTCTGCATATAGAGGAGCTGCCTTAATTAATGTAAGCTTATTATGAAATTAGAGTACTGATATAATTAAAACATTGATTAAAAAGCCAATAAAACAAGCAGCTCAAGCTCTTTTGAAAGAGGAGCAGTATGAATCCTCCTTGATTAAATATTACAGATCAGTCAATATTTAACCATTCCATTGTATTGACTTAATTTCTCCATCGAGCTGGGAATCAGCATCCCTTGGGACCTAATTATGGCAGGTTTGCTTCCCTTGTTGTTCTCGGAGTTTGTGGGCTTGCTTGGTTTATTTTGGTATTTCTTAAACTTCTCACAGAGTAGACCTTCCATCCCGGGGAACCATACTCCATGGAGGTAATTCATGGGTAATGAGCAGTTCTGATAATTGTGTTTATCTTTGGAAATTAACTCCCAGAAATCCATCCCGCCCATGAGAACACGTCCTGCCTCCTTCGGCTGGCTCCTGGAATGGGGTTGTTAAAGAACTGAGCAGCCAGGTCAAACCAACAGCCCTGCCCCACATCTCCTGAAGGTCCCTCTGGGGTTTAGTGGAGACATTTCCTTCCCTCCTTTCCACATCCATCCACAGAAACATTGGAGCAACATCCAGAGCCGCCTTCAGCTCCTCGATTCATTCATCTCCATCCGTTTCAGAACTGACTCCCTAAAATGACACTTCCTCTTTGTTACCCCTCCAAAACTAAAACCCCACGTGTGGGGCCAGGCTGTCCCCAGAGCCCTGCCCCACACCAGCCCCGGGAGTGGGGAGAGCACAGGCAAAGTGCTGGAGCTGCTGCAGGACGCAGATCCCTCGGGCTGCAGCTGATTCCCCTCTGTGCTGTGCCACACCGTGGCCAGGAACACGCTGGGGACACGGATCAGAGGTGGCCTTGGCAGTGCTGGGTTCACTGCTGGACTTGGGGGAGTTGGAGGTCTTGTCCAGCCCTAATGATTCCGTGATTTATGAGGCTGTGGCAGTGTGATCCAGCACTTCCCGTGCTCTCCCCACCTGAAACAACATCTGGAGCACCAGGAAGGCTGGAGAGCCCTCATCCCAGGGCTCTCCCTGAAACTGTGTGGGGTGAAGAGAAACCTGTTGGGGCTGTCAGACATCCCCAAAGCTTCCTCTGGGCTGCAAGATGGATATTCTGGAAGAACAAAGGCTGCGCTTCAGATCCCTGCAGCCTGTTTGCTCTGAACAAGCAGCACGACTTAATCTGCCTTTTCTTTCCCTCCTGTTATATTCCCAGCTTTTTCCTTAGGGAAACAGAACAGCTCTGAGGAAGCACCACAGATGAAAGAGCAGGAGGAGGTTTTCTAGCCCTTATTTTTTTAGCTCAGCATTTGTGTTGGATCTGTAACTGGGTCTTCAGGAATGTCTGATCTCTCCCAGGTGTGCAGGGCCAGCACCTCCCAGAGCAAACACAGCTCACACACAAATATGCGCTTTTCTGTCAGGGATCTGGAGATCTCCCGGAGACAATCCAGGGCTCTGGCACCACCCAGGTGGAATCTTGTCTGTCCCTTGGGCCTGACAGGGCTGCACAGCTCAGAGCAGGGATTTGTCCTCAAATCAAACCAGGGTGAAGTGTGGGAATCCATGGTTTCTGCTACTTGGTCAGCACAGCTCCTCCAGCTCCGGAAAAGCTGGGATGCTGAGAGAACCCTGGAATGCTTTGGATTGGAGGGACCTCAAAGCCCATCCAGTGCCACCCCTGCCATGGGCAGGGACACCTCCCACTGTCCCAGGCTGCTCCCAGCCCCAATGTCCAGCCTGGCCTTGGGCACTGCCAGGGATCCAGGGGCAGCCACAGCTGCTCTGGGCACCCTGTGCCAGGGCCTGCCCACCCTCCCAGGGAACAATTCCTTCCCAATGTCCCATCCAGCCCTGCCCTCTGGCACTGGGGAGCCATTCCCTGTGTCCTGTCCCTCCATGGCTTGTCCCCAGTCCCTCTCCAGCTCTCCTGGAGCCCCTTTAGGCCCTGCAAGGGGCTCTGAGCTCTCCCTGGAGCCTTCTTTTCTCCAGGTGGACATTCCCAGAGCAGAGGGATTTGTTGGGTCACTGCCCAGTGCCTCTGTAGGATTCACCATCTCTGGACAAAATGCAGCCTGCTCTGGGAGGGTTGGGCTGGGTTTGGTTTCACCTTCCCAGCCCCAGCACAGAGCAGACACACAACGAGCTCTGAGCTGGACTTAAGTGAGCTAAGCTAAACCTCACCATTTGTTCTGCTCAGCAACAGAACAAATGTCACCACCGCTTTCAGGGAAGATGCTGGAGCAGCTGAAAGTTAAAAATGCAAATCAAAGCCCAAAAGAGCTCTGAGCTCGCAGCAGACGTGCCACAGCGTGGCATTTGCAGTGTGGCAGCAAGAATGTGCTGGCACGTGTGTGTGAGGTGGCAAAAAAAGCGTGAAGCTAAGCATGACTTAGAGGGGAAAAAAATGCCCAAAATCCAAAAAAGAGGAGTTTATTCAGGGATTATCAATGTGACTGCCTTCATCAAGCGATGGAGCAGCTGAAAGCACAGAAAGCAGGTCTGAAAATGAGGAAAAAGAGCAGTTTATGACATCTAGTGGCAAGAGGAGATGTCTCCCCCCCCACCCCCCCGTGGAGCTCTGGCTGTGCAGGTTCACTGCACTCCCCCTGCACCTCTGACAATAATCTGTGTGCAAAGCCAGAACCTTTCTGGGCAGGCCTATCAAAGCCAGGCCTTTACATGGCACGGCTGAGTGATTTCAGTTCCAGGCTGGGCAGGGAGAGCAGCCCTTCGTGTGGGCTGATCCCACACCAGCAGCAGCGCTCCTGGCTTTTATCACAGCCCTCGGAGCGGCTCTCACAAACCATCACTGCCTGCATCCTGTGCTGCTCTGGAAAATGGCCAAGGCACAGGGAGAAAAAAGCCCCAGGATGTCTGAAGTGAGCAGGAGCACTGAAAAAGGGATGGGGGCACCCCCAGAGGCTCTGGGACATCCCAGAGCACACAGTTCCAGCTGTGCTCTTCTCTGACTGCAGCACCAAGAGATGGCACCTTTGGGCAAAACCATCCCTTTTGTGCCCTTTATTCCCACCTTGTCCTCCAAACAGCCAGTTTCTGGGATTCCTTCTGGGCCCCTGGGATCATAACAGGCTGTTGATGCAGGATGCAGGATAATTTCAGCTTTCCTGGGCCATTCAGTGCTGCCCTCCATGGAGGAGCTGCCTCAGGCCTGCAGGAGCCCAGGGCTGGCAGAAATCCCATGGAGGACATTGTCCATGGGAAAAGGCTCTGCCCCAGCAGGGCCTCATCCCCTGCCAGCTTCCCTCAGAAGGGGCTGTCACGGAATCATGGAATGCTTTGGGGTGGAAGGGACCTTAAAACTCATCTCATCCCACCCCTGCCATGGGCAGGGACACCTCCCACTGTCCCAGGCTGCTCCAAGCCCCAATGTCCAGCCTGGCCTTGGGCACTGCCAGGGATCCAGGGGCAGCCCCAGCTGCTCTGGGCACCCTGTGCCAGGGCCTGCCCACCCTCCCAGGGAACAATTCCTTCCCAATATCCCACCTAACCCATACTCTGTAAATTTGAAGCCATTCCCTCTTGTCCTGGCACCCAGCCCTTGTCCCAAGTTCCTCTCCAGCTCTCCTGGAGCCCCTTTCAGCACAGGAGGGGCTCCCTGGAGTCAGTGTTCTTTCCTCCAGGAATCCAGCCCAGATCTGGGCTCTTCTTTAACAACCATCCCCTAAATCCAGCTCTGTGTCAGTCCCCTCTCTGTCCTCAGGCTCTCATCCCTCCCTGCACCCAGGACCTTTGCTGGCTTCCCACAGGCTCAGCTCTGCTTGGACCCCAGAATCCAGCAGGGATTGGCAGAGATCTGAAGATGGGTCTGAAGATGAAAACCCCTCACTCAAAGGGCCTCCCACACCTCGGGGGCTGAGGGCAGCATTTCCTGCGAGTGATGGCATCCATGTCCATGGAATCACCGTGCCCAGGGCTGGCCAGCACCTCCTCCAGCCCACGAGACCTGAATTCCCAGCTGGAGCACGGGCTCGGTCAGGGTTTGCTGTGACAGACATTGAGAGAGAAGAGGGCGGGTGATGGTGCCCGGGGCATGGGAATCAGGGAGCCGTGGAGCCAAGGAAAAGCCTGGAGAACGGGACGAGGGGAGGAGAAGGGGGAAGGAAATACAGCAGTGCGCTCCCGGCCACCTCCCAGCCTCGTGGGGACGTTCAAATGGCACTGCTGCCCCCAGTGCCTCGGCACAAAGCACCCCCAGCTCTGAGGTGGCCGGGTGGATTAATGAGGATCAGGTCAGGACAATATCAGTGTTTGCATGGACTAAGCTCTGTCCTCAAGGCCTTTTAAAGCAATTCTTCCAACTGCTGGAGTATTGATTGGAAAGGTCTGGAACGACTTCCACTGCTGCAAACCCTCTCTGAAGAGTTCCCAGACTCAAAGATCAGCAAAAATCCCGAGTTTCTGCCTCAGACTCACAAGCCAATATCTTTGGGAGACAAGGGAATGTGGAGATGCCGGGGGAAGGAGAAGGTGACCCACCCTTGGCACAGAGGGACTTCTTCAAATGCCATTTGCAGCAGGGCAGGTTGGGGTTGGATGTGAGGAAAAATTTCTTCAGTTCCTGGAGGAAAGAAAGCAACAACTGCCCCCAGCACAGAAAGACGTGGGTCTGTTGGAATGAATCCAGAGGAGACCACGGAGATGCTCCAGGAGCTGGAACTCCTCTGCTCTGGAGCCAGGCTGGGAGAGCTGGGGGTGTTCAGGATGGAGATGAGAAGGTTCTGGAGAGAGCTCAGAGCCCCTTGCAGGGCCTAAAGGGGCTCCAGGAGAGCTGCAGAGGGACTGGGGACAAGGCATGGAGGGACACGACACAGGGAATGGCTTCCCACTGCCAGAGGGCAGGGTTGGATGGGATATTGGGAAGGAATTGTTCCCTGGGAGGGTGGGCAGGCCCTGGCACAGGGTGCCCAGAGCAGCTGTGGCTGCCCCTGGATCCCTGGCAGTGCCCAAGGCCAGGCTGGACATTGGGGCTGGGAGCAGCCTGGGACAGTGGGAGGTGTCCCTGCCATGGCAGGGGTGGCACTGGGTGGGCTTTAAGGTCCCTCCAACCCAAACCATTCCGGGATTCTGTGTTAACAGAATGGGATGTGTTCTCAGGAATGTGTTCATCCTCCTGAGGGGGTTGTGGGCACAGACTGAGCCCCCCCTTGGCTGGGGAAGGGGAAAAGGCTGAAATTTGGACATTTGATCCCAGCCCCTGGAGACATCCCGACCCCTGAGGAGGAACAACCTCCCCACAGCTGCCTCAGTACATCCCATTCCTGAAAACCCTGGCTTTCCCCTGGTTTGGCTCCTCCCTTGAAGAGTTCCCAGACCGTGCTGGGAGCACTTCAGCTTTCCCAAACCTGCTGGGAAAGCTGGGGATCTCACCCCGAGGATCCAGACCCGAGCAGCCAGGGATGTGCTGGAAGTCTCCTCTGGAAGAGGACGAGACCTGTCCCCACCGCTGCTTCCAGCCTTGCTCCTGCACGCATTTTCCAACTGGTTTTTTTTTTCCTCGGGATCCTGGGGACCTCTCGTGGTGGAAAGTGAAACCAGGTTTATTTGGGAAGGGCAGGAGACGTCCCGGCTGGCTGAACGGCTCCTCTAAAGGAGCTTTAGGCTCGGAAACCAGAAGAGAAGAAATTCCCAGCCGGGAACAGCTGCCCTTGCCCTTGGAAAGCTGCAAACACCCACCCTGCAGGTTCCAAGGGATCCAGTGGATGACTCCTGGTTTTCCAGCACAAATACACAACCCTGACAGCTGCAGGGGTGCCAGGCCAGCTGTGCCATCCTTGGGGGTCACCATGAAGCCCCTGGGAACTGGAATCCGACGGTGTTTCCGTGCAGGAGCCTCCCTGGAGGAGCAGGGCCTGTGGCTGTGCACAGCTGGAGTTCCTCGTGCTGCTTGTTGGTGTCTCAGCCCTCCAGTCCCGTGGATCTGGCTCTGCTGGACATTTAATTGGAGGCTTTTTCCAGTAGGAAAAAATTCCAGTGAGGACGACCTGAGCTGTCAGTGAGTGGGGGCTGTTCCACCACTCCTCCTGCAGCTCCCAGCTCCTGAGGCTGGAGTGTGGTGGGTGAGATCAGGACTGAGGCCTCAGATAAGGCAGGAGCTCACCACAGGCACCCAGGAGGGCAGGCTGGACATCAGGAGGAATTTCCTCCTGGAAAGGGTGGTCAGGCATTGGAAGGGGCTGCTCAGGGAAAGGTTCTTCCCCCAGAGGGTGCTGGGCACTGCCCAGGCTCCCCAGGGAACGGGCACGGCCCCGAGGCTGCCAGAGCTCCAGGAGCGTTGGGACAGCGCTGCCAGGGATGCCCAGGGTGGGGTTGTTGGGGTGTCTGTGCAGGGCCAGGGGCTGCACTGGGTGATCCCTGGGGGTCCCTTCCAGCTCAGGATATTCCAGGATTCTCAGCTCCACAAGGACTTTCTCACTATGAAGAAATTCCAGTGCGATTTAAAGGTTTTTTCCCAGTGGATGCTCCTGCTCAACACCTGCAGGAGCCCAGGACAGCTCCAGTTGGGGGTTTCACTTCCCGTGCCCCTGGAATTGCCCACCCTGGCCCCAAGGAGGTCCCAGCACTGGGACGTGCTGCTGAAGGCAAAGCCCTCCTGCAAGTCCCTCTGTCTCCTCTGAGCAGCTCCAAGCCCCCTCCCCGCCCTGTCAAAGCTTTTACAGTGAAGCTCCAGCCCTGCAAACCCCAGCCCCACTCCCTCTCCCTCATTCCCAAGGGTTGGATAATTAGCACACCATGGATTGCCTGCAGTGCTTCTTCAGAGGCTTTGGGGCCATGCTGCTCCCG
Source organism: Corvus kubaryi (assembly GCF_017639235.1). Taxonomy (NCBI): domain Eukaryota; kingdom Metazoa; phylum Chordata; class Aves; order Passeriformes; family Corvidae; genus Corvus; species Corvus kubaryi. Next base: position 1,102,983 of record NW_024581088.1, read on the forward strand.
GGGACCCACCCAGGACACCCCATCCTTCAGCCTGTCTCCCACCTGGCAGGAGCTGCAGAGGAAATCCAGCCTTTCCCAGGGTTTGTCCCAGAGCTGCAGGACAGGATCATCCCTCTGGGCGCTCCAGAGGTGGCTGCTTTGGGAAACCCAGGCCTTTTGCCCCAGGTGCTCTTTCCAAAGGGCAGATTTATGATTCTTCCCTTCTTGCTCCTTCCTCCTCCTGGGTTCCCTTTGCCCCTTTTGAATCCCTCCCTGTCACTCGTGTGCAGAGATGCCTCTAATGAAGGGTTTCCAAGTAGTTCAGGTGGAGTTTTAGGAAGCTCACAGGATTTCTGTGTTGGAAAAGTCCAAGATTCTCAAGACCCAGGAATTCCCAGTGCTGGTGCTTCTGCTGCGTGCACAGCACTGGGTCAGCTCTGGCTGCCCCAGCTCCCTGTTTTCTCCAGATACTTCCAGCCCCAGCTCTTGGCCCTCCCCTCTCCCTCGTGTCCCACCACTGGGCTTTCAAGAGATCAGGCTTTCCTCCTTCCCTGGAATTCCCCACTTTGACAGACAGGACATGGAGCTCTTGGAGCAAGTCCTGAGGATGCTCCCAGTCTGCTCTGGAGCCAGGCTGGGAGAGCTGGGAGTGCTCACCTGGAGAGGAGGAGGCTCCAGGGAGAGCTCAGAGCCCCTAAAGGGGGTACATAGAAAGGAGGGGAAAGGACTTTTTACACGGGCAGGCACTGACAGGACAGAGGGGAGCAGATTCAAACTCGAAGAGGAGAGATTTAAATTAGATATTGGAAAGGAATTGCTCCCTGTGAGGGTGGTGAGGCCCTGGCACAGGGGGCAGGAGCTGCACCCTGAGGGTGCTGGGGCACAGCCTCCACCTTTGTGCCCTCTCCAGCTGGGTGAACATGAAGCATTTTTAAACCTTCAGGTAAGGCTGGGCTCAGCCTGGCTGGTTAAAGCTTCACCTGAAGTTCCCAGCAGGAGCTGCTCTGGAGGGAGCCTTTCACAGCTTTATCCAAAAGCCTTTTTTGGCCCCATTTGGGATTTGCCAGTCCCACAGGGATGTCCTGGACTTTGCCATCCCCCTGTGACAGCCCTGCACAGCCAAAACCAAACAGGGCTGTTTGGTTTTCAGGCACAAGGTGGCACTGGAGGAGCAGCTTTCCCTTTCCCTTTCCCTTTCCCTTTCCCTTTCCCTTCCCCGTGCCTCATCCCTGGCCAGCACAGCTCAGCCTGGGCAGGCCCCCGGTGCCCCCCATCCTTCAATGAGGGGCTTTAAGGGATGCAAAGAGCCCTGAATCCCAAATCCCAACCCACAGGATATGGGATTTGGGATTCAGGGCAGGAAGTGGTTCACCCATTTCCTGAGCCCCGTGGGGTTTGGATCCCACTCTGGAGAGCATCACCCCAGGGACAGGGATGTGGGGTCCGGGGGACACGTCCTGCCAAGTGCCACCTGGGGCACCAAACCCGCCACACTCACACCTTTCCCAATTCCCCTGCCCTCCTGAGCTCTCCGAGGGCACTGGGCATGGGTCACCCCCCCACCATGGGTGACCACCCCACCATGGGGCACCCCCACTGCCCCCCTGCTTCCTCTGCTCTGGTGATGTCCCCAGCAAGGTCACCCATCCTCTTCCAGGCCATTCCTGCACTTGGGGTTTCTGACTGCTTTGGGGGAGGTTTTATTATTTGAAACTGATTAATTTTTTACCTGCCAGCACCTCAGTGTTTCCCTCCAACCGAGGTGGGAGTGCTCTGTCCTGGGACACGAGGGAAGGGTCCCTCTTGGGTGGCACCAGAGTCCCTGGCCAAGGGGCACCAGCACCTGCCCGGGGCCACCTGGGCAGAGGGACAGCTCTGGGGCACGCAGGACAGTGGGCATGGATGGGGACCCTCGGGAGCCTCGCTGCAGAGGGGACAGGGAGTGGCTTTGTGGTGACAGCAGCGCCCTGTGCCACCTCCCAGGTGAGAGTGTGCCAGCAGTGAGGGCTGTAGTGGGAATGTAAAGCACAGCAGAGATTTGGAGATCCCTGCGGCTCAAGGGGCTCCAGAGAAAGGGGAAAGCCCCAAATCCAGCAAGGGAGAAAGCACCCACCCTCCCCCCTGGCTCTCCAGGGGCTCCAGAGGTGAGCACATTGCACACAGGCATCTCCTTGGAGCAGGACCAGCTCTGCCCAGCTCCAGGACCATTCCCAAACACCCTTCCCAGTGCCCATCCCTCCCTCAGGAGCTGCAGCTCCATCACTCCCAGCCCGGGAACATCCGTCCGGCTCGGGGCACGCGGGGTCTGTCCTGATGAACACCCGGAGCTGAGGCAGGCAGGAGGCTGGGAAATAACAGTCATGAAAGGTTTAAACGCTGTGGAGAGGAGCAGGAGCCTCCCAGGCAGTTTTCCAGCCCAGTGGTTCCAACAAGCTCTCGGTGTGTTTACACACAAATAACAATAATTAAACCAAACCCAACAGAACCCCGGGTGCTCCCTCCCCATCACAGCCACGGCAATAAAGCCCTCTGGAAAGCAATCCCACCTTACCCGTGCTGTTCAGAGTCTCACACGAGTCCAGGCTTTGAGTGAGACATTCTAGGATGCAGTTACACAGGTTAAGGCCCCACTTACCCGAGGACCAGGCTCCCCAGGGAATGGGCACGGCCCCGAGGCTGCCAGAGCTGCCAGGGATGCCCAGGGTGGGGTTGTTGGGGTGTCTGGGCAGGGCCAGGAGCTGCACTGGGTGATCCCTGGGGGTCCCTTCCAGGATGTTCTGTGATCCCATGAAAACTTCATCCCCCTTGCACAGGATGGGAGCAGGAGGAGTTTTGGGTTCCAGGGCCCTGGGCATGGCTGGGTCCCCTCAAGGACCAGGACCAGCATTTTTGACTGGATGTGTCCCAGTGCAGTTCAACAGCAAAACCACAGAGAAACGGGGCAGTTGATTACTTCCCATAAATTCCCACACAGACTGGTGGGGTGGGGGAAATCCTTCCTCAAAACAGGAAAAGCAGCTGGCTCATCCCAATGTTTTAAGGTTTAAAGGCTTGGGTAATAAACAGGTTTTACCTCCCGCCTCTTTGCAGGGAGGTTTGAAGCGCGCTGGGCCCTTCATTCCGTAGGCCATCAAACATTAAGGGACATTTTAAGCAGCGTTTCCCCCTCCTCACCCTGCAAATCCCACCGATCCATGATTCCTGCCGGACTGAGGGGCGAATCCCCCTTTCCTCTGCCCGCCACGCCTGGAGAAGGAAATCGGTGCTGACGGGGATCGGCGAGGGCTGGGAGGAGGGTCCGGGCCGGGAGAAAGTTTCGGGCCGGGGGGAGGGTTCGGGCCGGGAGGAGGTTCCGGGCCGGGAGGCAGGTTCGGGCCGGGAGGCAGGTTCCGGGCCGGGAGGAGGTTCCGGGCCGGGAGGCAGGTTCGGGCCGGGAGGCAGGTTCCGGGCCGGGAGGAGGGTTCGGGCCGGGAGGAGGGTTCGGGCCGGGGGGAGGGTCCGGGCCGGGAGGCAGGTTCCGGGCCGGGAGGCAGGTTCCGGGCCGGGAGGGAGGTTCGGGCCGGGAGGAGGTTCCGGGCCGGGAGGGAGGTTCGGGCCGGGAGGAGGGTTCGGGCCGGGAGGGAGGTTCCGGGCCGGGAGGAGGGTTCGGGCCGCGTTGCCGGCCGGGCTGGCGAGCAGCCAGCTCCAGAGCCAGCTCCAGAGCCAGCCCCAGCGCTGCTCGGCGTTTGCGGAGCGCACCTGAGGAAAGCCCTGCTCGGCCGGGGATCGGATCGCTGCTGCCGGCAGCCGGGGACAGCCGCCGGCTAATCTGCGATCTCCGGAGCGCGGAGAGATCCATCAAAGGCCTGAGGAGCGGGCCCGGCGCTACTGGAACAGTTTAACCACTGATGGCGTCCTAATTACCGCGCTATCAACTGCGGCAAAGGCGCTCAGCAGGAGCTGCTCCGCTTCAACGCGGGAGGCGAGGAAATTATCCGGGCGGGGAAGTGAATGGAGAGCGCGGCCTGGCTGCGGTAATTAACGGCGTTGATGATTTATATTATTTATTATAACGGGGCCAAGCTCTCGTCAGGCCGTTGGATGGGCCCTTCCAGCGCTTCCCAGCCGGGATTCGGCATGCGCGAAGCCCCTCTGCACCCAGCGTGGAGGATTTCTGGCTCCAGGGGCCGTGGATTTATTTCATAGATGCTGGGAAGGAATCCCTCCCTGGGAGGGTGGTGAGGGGCTGGAAGGGATTTCCCAGAGAAGTTGTGGATGCCCCTGGATCCCTGGAAGTGTCCAAGGCCAGGCTGGAGCAGCCTGGGATAGGGGAAGGTGTCCCTGCCCACGGCAGGGGTGGAGTGGGATGAGCTTTGAGGCCCCTTCCAGCCCAAACCATTCTGGGATTCTGGGATCCATGATGACCAGAGGGTTCTGCTGGTTTGGGACGGGGAAACACGGAAGAATGGTGGCTTGATCTTTTCTGGATCAGAAGAAGCCTGACACGGGAAATAAGAACAGAAGGAAAGAACCCATGCAGCCTCCCTGTCAGGGCTGGGAAGGGAGAAAGGCTCGGGTTTGCCATTCCAGCAGGAAAATTCAGCCTGGACACACAAAGCCCATTTCTGCCAGGGAGGACAGGGGTGCCTGAGGAAGCAGCTCAGGACCAGATGGGATGAAAATCCCCCAGGAAGGGGCTGTGTTTGGCCACGCTGGGGGACAGAGCAGCTGCCCAGCACCTCCCAGCCCAGCCCCAGGTGCTGCTGGTGGCCATGGCAGGGCTGGCCCTTCGCAGCTCCCTGTGCTGGGTCAGGCCCTGTCCTCTGGCCAAAGCCAGACCCATCCCAGAGGGAGCAGCCCAGGGATGAGCACAGTGCTCATCTCACCAAATCTGGCCCTCATCCTTTCATTTCCCTTTCTTGATTCCCCTTTTCCTGCCCCACATCTCCTGGTGTTTCCCCTGGAATTCCCACCACCACAGGGCACCTGGGCAGGCATTTCTTCTGCTCCTCTCATTCAGCGTAAAGACTAGTAGAGGATTTTTGGGGGTTTTATCCTTATTAGAAAAAAAAAGACAATCCCAGCCTGTAGCAAATCCAGGTTCCTGAGACTGACTTTGTCTCATCTCATCCCTTTCCCCTCTGGATGTCCACGGGTGATCCAGACCCACACAGGCTCATCCCACCACCTCAGAGAGATGTGTCCCCAAGCATCAGGGATTTCTGCTGCTTGAAACCAGGATCCACCCATGGTCTGCACCTTCCCATGGCAGGGGGGTCTTGGAATCTGGAAAATCCATGGCATCCCCACCTTCCAGCCTGTGCCAAGGCACTGCAGCAGGATGGGCACCAGCTGTGCTGATGTCTCCTTCTTAGCAATAAAAAGAAAAAAAAAAGGATTTGGATTGATTAAAATTTAAGGAAAGAAACGCAGGCTGATTTCCCACCCAAAATGAGAACTTGGGGAGGAAAGCGGGAGGTGAGGAATCCAAACACACACAAAGAACAAAACCATCAGGAGAGAGAACAAGACTGAGCGGGAAACAAAGCAAGAGGGGAAAAAAAGAAGAGAGATAAAACAGGAAAGAACGAGAAAGAGTGAAAAAAATCTGAAGTGGAAATAAGTAATCAAAAGGAATAACAAAGGAAAAGGAGCAAAAAAAGGAAAACACACAGAGCGAGAGGGGACAGGGACGGAGCAAACTCCTGCAGGGAACAAAGAGGGGACTCGAGGCAGCCCTAGACACAAAACTGAGACAAGACAGCGCTGAAGACAAAGGGAAAGCGGGACAAAAATAGCACCGAAGTGGAAACATGAAGGGATTGAAGGTCGGGGGGGGCTGACTCTGGTCAAGGGGCAAAGCTGAGCACGGGGTGACAGCGGCGCAGCCACGGCTCCTGCGCTGCCCCTGCACTCCCAGCACAGCCTGGGGTGGGGAGGGCACGGGAGGGGGCAGAGGGAGCCGGGGAGGGCAGAGGGAGCCGGGGAGGGCAGAGGGAGCCGGGGAGG
>NW_024581088.1:1108959-1139489 GCF_017639235.1 Corvus kubaryi
CCGGGGAGGGCAGAGGGAGCCGGGGAGGGCAGAGGGAGCCGGGGAGGACAGAGCCCGGCTGGAGCTGTCCCATCCCTTCCCAGGCTGCCGGAGAGGAGACAGCTCTGCCCAAGAGACCCCTCCGAGGGGGAGCATCCTCAGAGGCTCCAAGCTGCTCCAAGAAATGGAGCCCTGCTTTCCACAGTGATCCCTCCTTTCCATAATGATCCCTCCTTTCCATAATGATCCCTCCTTTCCACAGTGATCCCTCCTTTCCACAGCGATCCCTCCTTTCCACAATGATCCCTCCTTTCCGCAGCCATCCCTCTTTTCCACAGTGATCCCTCCTTTCCATAATGATCCCTCCTTTCCACAATGATCCCTCATTTCTGCAGTGATCCCTCCCTCTCTCCCCAGCCCAAGCTGTCCTGTCCTTGCCCTCCTCCATGTGGGGTCCCAGTGTGAGTTCAGGGTCCAGCTGGCTCCAGACCAGCCGTGCCAGGGCCAAGGCCAGCACTGGAGCTGTTGCCACTTCTGGGATAACACATCCAGGAAAGGGTAAAAATCACTGTGCAGCTGCTGTGGGAGAGAGGAGGGAGGGACACGGCTGAGAACAAGCCCAGCAGAGATGAGGAGCTGCTCCAGGGGCAGAGATTCCCCTGAGATTCCATGGAGCAGCTGGGCCCCTGCAGGCCCTGGAGATCCAGAGGGGAGCAGAGACCCCCCTGGAGAGCCCCCCCCCAGAGCAGGTTTTCTTTCAGGAGCTGTGGCCCGTGGGGGATCCACGCTGGAGCAGCTCCTGAAGGAATTTATCCCACGGGAAGGCACCCCGGGATGGCACGGGGGGAAGGTGTGAGGAAGGATCCACAGGCAAAGTGTGATGGACCAACCCCCATCCCATCCACCTGCACCGCCTGGAATGCCAGAGCTGGGAATGCCAGAGCGAGGCTGAGTCTGCAAAACAGGGTTATTGGGGTTTCAGTCTGTCTCTCACCACCCACCCCATTTTTAATTGCACTAAATCAAATCACTGTTCCCCAAATCAGTGCCTGGGGAGTGACCTCCCTGCCCTTCTCCCACCCCAGGAGATTTCCATGTAATTCCCTCCCCCTGCCGTGCTGTGGAGGGTGGCTGGGAGCAGCTGGGTGCTCTCCAGAGCCAGCCAAGGCCATGCCCAGCACAGCTCTCCCAGCCCAGCATCTCCACAGCCTCGGGAAGCTCCTGCACTGCCGAGGATCCCTGGGCTCCCTCTGCCACCCGGAGCTGCATTCCTGGGCCCGTTTTCCAAGGATGAGGCTTCAGGCACTTCTTCCATGGTGGGGAACCCTGCAGGAAACAGCCCAGGGAGGCTGGAAGGATCCCTGTGCTGGCTGTGGTTGTGCAGCTCAGCTCAGCCCCTTGTGCCCCTCTGGATTTTTTCCCTCCCACATTTCCAAGAGCACAATCAGAAATTAATTCCTGCTTGGGTTCTTGCCCATAACAATAAAACCTGGGATTACAACAGCCAGCAAAGACATTTGGAGAGCTGTGACCCCTGACAACTCCCAGCCACCAGATGGGACTGAAATAAGAATTCCTCCTCTGGAAAGCTCCCAGGGTTATCCCATCTTTCTCCCTGTTCTTTGCCTGCTGTCAGAGGAACTCCTGACACAGAGGATCAGGGTGGCTGCTCCAGGCTGGGAGTCCTGAACAGCTTCAAAAGGAATATTTGGCACTGTAGGAGCCCCTGGAGCCACTCCTCAGGCTGTTCCTTCTCCCTGCCCTGAGCACAGCCAAGCTCAGCTCAATGGGATCCAAAGCACCTCGGCCGAATTCCCCGGCTGGGGTTTGCAGGAGTCACCTGAACCAGCAGAAAATGGGAACTGACCCTTTTTCCTGCCATAAATCCCCGCCTGAGCCCTTCCTGGGGGGAGGAGCTGGGATGGCTCCAGCTGAGACAGACAGGGTTTGTCACACTGGTCCTCTGGGATGTGACACGGAACCCTCCTGCTCCTGACAGGATTTCCTGGATAACTGGAGGTTGCTGGGCTCTGAAGCTCCTCATTTCTGGTTTTTTATTTGGTTGTGTTGCTGTCCAAAGGCACAGCCGAGCTTCCCAACGCAGCAGTGCCAAGTCCCCTGAACTCCCGAGAGAGCTGAGGAGCTTCCCTGGCTCCAGGGGCTGTGTGGCTCCTGCCTGCAGGGAGACTTCGAGCCATCATTAATTTGGGGAAGTTTCTGATTGATAAGGACAGTGATTCCAGGAACCTCCTGCCCCCAACACTCAGGATCAGCTGCCCCACAAGATCATGGCCTTGCAGTAAAAGGAGCGCAGCCCCTCACCTTTCTCAGCTGGAAGGGTTTATTGCTGTCCCTGAAGTGGCCCGAAGTCTTTCTGATGTTTAAAGGACCGTTCAAGTTTGGCAGTGACAGGGGAGAGAGGCCTCAGTCCTTCATCCCAGTGTTCTTGGCAGTCCAGCTGAGACTCCCAATGGCCACAGACGCTTTTCCCAGCCCCAACCCGAGCAAGGATGGCTTCCCATCTGTGAGGAGGAGCTGCAGAGCTCCCAGTGCCTCGTCCCACCCCAGAGTGCCCAGCTCTGTGGCATTAGCAGTGGATCAGTGCCCAAACTGCTCTGTTGGGGAGGATGAAAGTTTGGTAAGGTATGTAGGCTTGGCAGAAAGGTCTGTGAATGTAGAAACTGGGGATGAGGTGGCAATGAAAGCAAGTTTTGATATAGAATAAAAGATGTTTTGCTGAAACAGTGGTTGCTGAGTAACTGAGAAGGCAAAGGTTGGAGATGAGTTGGAAGGAGATTTTTAGGAGCAGGACAAAGGTATGTGACTGCAAACAAAGACATGTTTTTCACCAAGTAAATAAGTCTCAAGAAGAGCATAAGTCAATAGAAAACATGTCTTTACCAAAAAGAAAGATATGGCAGGCAAACAAGAAATGTTGATGTAGCAAGAAGAAAGGTCTAAGAATTTTCCACTGTAACTTGTTAAATTGTAACTTACTTTTGTGATTGGAAAATAATGACTATAATATGGTGATGGGAGTAGCTATGATAGGCTATAGGCAAATGTAAAATTGTGTATGGTGCTTATTGGTTGTTATGTGTTAAGATACTCTGCAAAGAAAAGTATCTGATGCTTTGTAACTTGAACAGAAAGGGGCTTCAGGTATGTCCACAGCTGTAGCTGGCAGCTGTAGGGCTGGCTCTGGATACCCGCTCCCTGAAATGCTGTAACCTCGCCCATGCAATAAACAGCTTTCAAGAGAGCCACCTGAAGTCCAGACATCCTTCGTGAAACTTTCTCCTATACTGCTCCGTGCCCGAGCAGAGGCTTTGCCACTGGGAGTGCAGGAGTTCAACTTTTGGCTTTGAAGTGAGAGTTGGGCTTCGTTTGAGGGCTTAGAGAGAACCTTCTGCAAGTTCTGCTCTCTGCCCTGGCAGCACAAAGCTCCTCAGAGGAAGAGTCCCTGGTGCCTCCAGAGGGTCGTGGTCAATGGCTCAGAGTCCTGCTGGACATCAGTGACCAGTGGTGTCCTCAGGGTCACTTTTGGGGCCAGTGGTGTTTAAATATCTTCATCAACGACACACGAAGGGATCAAGGGCATCCTCAGCAGGTGACACCAAGCTGAGGGTGCAGTGACACCCCCGGACGACGGGGCCATCCAGAGGGACTTGGACAGCTCCAGAAGTGGCCCTTGGGAATCTCAGGAGGTTTAACAAGGCCAAGTTCAAGTTGGGGTGACCCCCAGGATCAATCCAGGCTGGGATGAAGTTGGAGCAGCCCTGGGAGAAGGCCCTGGGGGAGCTGTGGGTGACTCTGGACATGTCCCGGCCCTGAACCCCCCAGCCCTGGGCTGATCCCAGCATGGGCAGCAGGAAAGGGACTGGGATTGTGTCCCTGTGCCCCTGTGCTCAGGTGAGACCCCACCTGCAGAGCTGCCCCAGCCCTGGCCCAGCCCAGGGAGGAGCTGGAGCTGCTGGAGGAGCCCAGAGGAGGCTCCAGGGTGATCCGAGGGATGGAGCAGCTCTGCTGGGAGGAGAGGCTGGGAGAGCTGGGATTGTTCAGCCTGGAGAGGAGAAGCTTTGGGGTGACCTCATTGTGGCCTTGCAGGACCTAAAGGAGTCAAAAAGGAGATGGAGAGAGACTTTGGAAAGGGCTGGAGGGACAGGACAGGGGGCAATGATTTCCCAGTGCCAGAGGGCAGGGCTGGATGGGATATTGGGAAGGAATTGTTCCCTGGGAGGGTGGGCAGGCCCTGGCACAGGGTGCCCAGAGCAGCTGGGGCTGCCCCTGGATCCCTGGCAGTGTCCAAGGCCAGGCTGGACACTGGGGCTGGGACAGTGGGAGGTGTGCCATGGTGGCCCATGGCAGGGGTGGCACTGCCCAGAGGATGGGCTTTAAGGTCCCTCCAATCCAACCCACTCCATGATTCTGTGATTCCATCTGCTCTGAGGCCCCTTAGATTGAGCCATTTTCATTGGATGTTGCCCCAGAAAAGCCCTGGGGGTGTGAAATGCTCCCCACAAGGCTCAGGTTTCCATCCTGTGCCATCCTGCAAGAGCCCTGTGGCTGCAAACCAGGGCTGGATGTGCCCCTGCCCCGGTGAGACTCCCCTCAGCTGCTGTGCCCCGGCTCGGGGTGGGGCAGAGCTGCTGCTGCTGCTCCCTTTGGTCACACGGTGCCCCCACAGAGACCCTTCCCCCCACCCAGGACAGCACCAAGCCGGTGTTCAGGAGAACAGGGATGGAAAGAAGGGGGTTCAAGGAGTGCTCCGAGCTCCAGGTGACATTTGAGGACATTTAGGGACACCCGGCCTGGGCTCAGGGATGCAAATGATGCTTTACTGCCCACATTCCATCTCTTCCCAGCCCGTGGGGTGTGACTGTTATCCTGGCAGCAGCAGGGATGGATGGAACGCGAGTTAATCTGTGCCCACCATCTCTCTTGATCTCTCCTTAATTTCCATTTCTTTCAAAGACGGAAGTTTCATTAAAACCGCAGCGCTCTCCTATTAAATGAGTAAGGGACGGGAGTGACTGCCTCCGCATCTCAGCGGCGAGAATCTTTTGAAAATCACTCAAGAGGCACGGCTCAAATCAGATATTTAATAAGAACCACTTGGAGATCACTTCTTAAAGCAATTAACAGATGATCAGAGATAAGCGAGATGCAACAATGAGGCCCAGATCTCAGACAGGTTTCTCCGGGGCCGGGGTGCAGCCCGGCGTCACCTTGCAGTCACAAACGGCGTCAGGACAGAACAGCAGAGGAAATTCCCACTTTTCAGCCTGATTTTGCTCCTGACTCTGCTCCTTTTTGCTCTTTCCAGCGGCTTGGAAGCTGCAGGTGGAGCAGGGAGAAGGGGCCAACACCTCCCCGGGGGCTCTGCCCCACCCGAGGCTCCTCGAGCCCGGCGTTCATCTCCACCGCCCCTTCCTTGTGCCGAGCCAGAGGTTGCTTTTCCTTCTGGAGCACGAAGGAAAGGCAGCTCTGACCCTGAACACTCCAAAGGATGCCAGAGCTCAGCAGCAGCAGGATCCTCACCCCCGCCTGTCCTGTGTCACCTGGCACGGGGACATCGCCGGCCCAGCGCCTGTGCCAGGACACGCGGCCATCCCAGAGGGACAGGCAGGCACTGGCACAGAGCTCCGCACGGCCAGGGCCGGAGCCAGGCAGTGGCCACAGGTCCTGTCCAGCCCCGCTGCGGGAGCTGGGGCTGGGGCACCTCGGCCCTGCACCGTGCCGTGTGGCCAAGGCCATCCGCTGCCACCCTGGGCGCTGGCAGGGCTCGAGCTGTGCTCAGTCACAGCACAGCCGGCATCCCAGGGCTGGTGGGTTGCTTATCCTGACCCACTCAGGCTCTCCCCTCCGATATCTGCTCAGTTTAAGGGCGTTTGAGCAGTTGGGCCAGAGCTGGGGGGTCTCAGATCCCTCAGGATCCGCCAGGAAATTGCTTCTCTTGGAAGGCAGCAACAAAGGCAGGGGGAGCTGGCTCATGCACCCACAGACTTGTGGTCGTTTTGGGTTTGGAAGTGCTCAAATTTATTACACAAGAGATGATGCAACAGCAAAAAAGAGAGCAAAATTCTACATTGACTCTCTACTCTGCAAGTCAGGACAACTAAGAGGTTTTACTTCATTAAGGAAGGCAGGGAAAAATCAGAGACGGCCCCAGTGGTTGAGGGAGTCTTGTAAAGCCTAAATGAACAATCAGTCCTAGGTGATGCTCATTGCTGTAGAAAGAACAATGAGAGAGATCTGCTTCTGTTCAATAAATTACTAAAACATCATTTATAAACCTGCTGCATGGCATTGGAAATTCAGCTCGTTAAACATCCAGGGATGTTTAGGAATGCAAATGGAAGACAGGCATGAGTGCTCTGCAGCAAAGGACTCTGTGCACATCCCAGCTTGGGAAACATATTTACACATACATCTCATATATTAATCTATTTTAGTGCACCCTAGCCAGAGGGCAGCCACGAAGAGGATTATTCTGGGAGAAGGACAGGAGATGGGCTGGTTTCTCCTCCCTGCTGAGCAGAGCCTGCGTCCATCCATGTACAGCAACTTTGCAGGGCCGTGTTTCCCCTCTCCAGGCAGCCACACCTCAGGACCCCGAGCAGAGGTCTCCCAGGTGGATTTGGTAGCCAAGATTTGGTAGCCAGGATTACTGAGAGCCAAAAAAAGATCAGGAGAGATCCCTCCACCAGAGTAACAAGCCTGAAGGGACTTCAGGGCACAGAGTTTTGGCCAAGCTGCCATTTATTGGTGCCTTGGCCTCCCTCCCTGCCCCTCCCACGGCTCAGGAAGGGTGATGAGCTTTGGGGGGACTTGGCCAGGACTGAGCAGGCAGGCCAGGGGTGCTCAGGGCTCAGGAGAACATTGCTGCTGTCACCAGCAGGGCAGGCAGACATCCCAGGCCATTCCCGGGGAAGCCCTTCGGGGTCTCCATGGAGGGCGGTGCTGGCCTGGCCAACAGCAGCGTCTGGGGGATGGGGAGGGGGGCAAGGGGAGATCAGGGGTTTATTCCACTGCGTTTTGTTGGATAACTGCTGTGATCAAGGGTTGGAAAGATCCCTGGGAGCTACTGAGGTGCGTTTTGCTGCTCCAAAACTCAGGGAAAGGGCTGCTGGATGCAGGGGCAGGGAAGGGAAAAGAGAGCGAGGACCCAGCAAAACACCAAATCTTCCAAACTCGGCTCCTTTGGGGCTTGGGAACCTTTTCCTCTCCCAAGCTCCTCAGTTTCCACACTTGCCAGGCAGGTCTGTCCAAGGTCGTGGTGCAAACCTCCCCAGCCCTTTGGGAGAGCTGCGAGTTGGGTGGGAAAGCAGGAATTCCCTGTCAGTAAACGCTCACAGCTTTAGAGCCGTTCCAGCAGGGAACGTGGCACCTCTGGGAGTGCTGGCCAGAGGCAACAGCAGTTCCAAGCCACTCCACACAGCTGGGAGCAGCTGGGGGAGACTCAGATACGATAAAAATAAAGCCACGAACGCCCATCTCCCCCAGGTCCTCTCCCAGGAACACGAGTAAAGCTCTGGTTGATATTCCATCCTTTCCAAAGGAATGCAGTCGCATCAGTCCCAGGCAGCCGTGACTCAGGTCAGACTCCCCTGACTCTTTCAGCCTCTACTTGATGAAGTTTTTAATTGTCCACCTCTGCCCCGTGCAGCTGCGAAGGATCAGGTCAATGCCAGCCATGCCCCTGTTCTCCACCTCCAGGCAGCGGCCCGTGCCCTTGTTCAGGATGGCCCCGTTCTGCAGGGAAAGGGAAGAGGAAAAGATGGAAAAATGAAGACAAGATTGGCCTGTGAAGCAAACCAGGGGCAGGAGGGCAGCCCTGGGCACTGGTGGAAGGGGCACTCAGCTGGGTGGGAACGCAATTCAAACAATAAAATAATTCCCCAAATAAATGGAGTGAGCATCCGTTGGCCCTGGCAGCACCCAAGGGACACCTGTAACCTTTAAAGCCCACAGCTGGTGGGAGGGTGGGGCACTTCTGTGAAAGCTGCATTATTTACACTCTGCTTTGGGGCAGAAGTGTTCTCATGAATTTCACTCTTTATCCACAACGAAGGAACCTGGAAGTCATTGGCAGACCAGACACAACCAGATCCACCTTGCTGCTACCAGACAGGAAAACTGAGACTAGAAATTGTCCTGAAATGCTGCCCTGATCCCTCTTAACCTTTTCCCTCTGCCCCAGGAGCTGGAACTTGCTGTTCCATGGCACCATTTCCCTTTTGTCCCACCCCATCCTGCTGGCTGTGTCCCATCCTATCCCATCACATCCCATCCTATCCCATCCCGTCCCATCCCATCCCACCCCATCCCACCCCATCCCATCCCATCCCATCCCATCCTGTCCCACTGGCTGTGTCCCATCCCATCCCACCCCATCCCATCCCATCCTGTCCCACTGGCTGTGTCCCATCCCATCCCACCCCATCCCATCCCATCCTGTCCCACTGGCTGTGTCCCAGCCAGGTTTGGGAAGCAGAGCAGCAGCCCCAGGACCCACCTGGATGAAATTCCAGCGCTTGTGGAGGCTGCTCTTGACCTTGTCACAGTCCAGCAGCTGCGGGAAGCGGCTCTTGCCGTTGTCCACCAGGCAGCGCGTGTCGGGCAGCAGCGTGGTGGTGCCCAGGGCCCCCAGGTGCAGGAACCCCTCCCTGGTGTATCGAGCCAGCTGGGGACAGGGGACAGCAGGGACACCGTCAGCACCCTCACAGCACCGGTACAGAGGGACAGAGGACAGGGCGGTGGAGCAGAGCCCCTGGAAAATTCCGTGGGGATGCACGGGGAAAGCAGAGCTGGAGGGAATAAATCCCAGCTTTCCCCAGCCTCTTCTCCCTGTTTGGGGTGGTTTTCTTCAGATGCAGGTGAGGAACTGAGACGCAGGAAGGGGTAGGAATAATTCCAAGCCTTAAACCCTCCCGGAGCAGACTCCTCCAGCCTCCTGGAACGCTGCGGGATGGGGCAGTGGATGGTTTTCCCTGGATTCCAGCGGGAGCCAGCTGGCCTGGCTGGTGCTGCTGGCCCGGCTCCTGGTGTGTTGGGTGAGCCAGCCTTGGCTGGGCCGGTGCCTCTGGGTGCCTGGCACAGCCCCCAGGGCTCCAATGGGGCACCAGCACTGGCCAGAGGGACCAGAACCAGGATGGGAGCCTGGATCTGTCCCACGGCTCAGGATTGCAGCTACCCCTGGCCATTCCCACCAGATCCAAGTGCCCAGAGCTCCCAGGGGCTGCCTGGGCTGCCCAGGGGTGCAGGATGGGAGCACTGGGCAGGGATGATGGTTTTGGGGACACCGGGCACACAAAGGACTCCTCCATTTCAAGGAATGCCACCACAATATTTCCCTAAACACATTTAGATTCTGGAGTGAGGAGGAAGGGATGCCAGTGTCCTGCCTTTTATAGTTCAAGGCAAAGATCTCCACAGCTGCTTATTTAAATTATGAATCAGGCCATTATCCAGCAGACAAGTAAGGAGGATTCAGCACGTTAATTAACTGAGCATATCTGTGACCCAGATGCCAGGGAAGAGGCTGTAAATCCCACTGGGAGTTTGGGTTATCTGGGCTGGAATAATTAAACACTGGAAAGCAAGTTAAAACAATGTAGCAGGGTCAGACTCCAGCTCACAACCCCAGATCCAGCCACGGTGCCCGGCTCCCTTGGGCTGGGCCTGGCTTTGCTCCCAGGTGCTGCTGGAGTTACACTCGGAGTGAAAATGTTGTGGATCAGAGCAGGCCCGGAGCTCCTCGCATCTCCCTGATCCTCATTTGCCAGGTGTTCACCACAGCAGGGGTCAGGAGCAGCCCAGACCTTGACCACAGAATCCTGGGATGGGTTGGATTGGAAAGGACCTCAAAGCCCACCCAGTGCCACCCCAGCCATGGGCAGGGACACCTCCCACTGTCCCAGGCTGCTCCCAGCCCCAATGTCCAGCCTGGCCTTGGCCACTGCCAGGGATCCAGGGGCAGCCCCAGCTGCTCTGGGGGCAAAGCTGCCCCATCTCATCCCCCTGGGCAGGATGTGCCCTTCTGTCCCCAGAGCCCTTTGCAAGACAATCACAGAATCCTGGAATATCCTGAGCTGGAAGGGACCCCCAGGGATCACCCAGCGCAGCCCCTGGCCCTGCACAGACACCCCAACAACCCCACCCTGGGCATCCCTGGCAGCGCTGTCCCAACGCTCCTGGAGCTCTGGCAGCCTCGGGGCCGTGCCCATTCCCTGGGGAGCCTGGGCAGTGCCCAGCACCCTCTGGGGGAAGAACCTTTCCCTGATCTCCAGCCTGAGCCTCCCTGACCCAGCTCCAGTCGCTCCCTGTCTCTGGTCCTTTCTGTTCCCCTCACCAGGAAGTTGGAACTGGGATGAGTCTCCCTTCAGTCTCCTCTGCTCCAGCTGAACATTCCAACTGCCCTCAGCCACTCCTCACGTGGCTTCTCTTCAAGGTCCTTCCTCATCCTTGTGGCCTCCTCTGGATGCTTCAATAAGCCAAGCCTGGAGCCACACGGTGCTCTCAGCCTGGCAGAGGGATTTGAACCATGCAGCTCATCTGAACTGGCATCTGAGCACCGAATTCAGAGCATTCTGGTGCCCCCAGCACAGGAAGGACATGGAAGTGTTGGAGCAAGGCCAGAGGAGCCCTTGAAGCTCAGGGACTGGAGCACCTCCCCTATGGAGATGGGCTGGGAAAGCTGGGATTGCTCAGCCTGGGAAAGAGGAGGTTGTGTGGAGACCTCACAGCCCCTCCCAGGGTCTGGAGGGGCTCCAGGGAAGGCAGAGAGGGACCCTGCATCAGGAACTGGAGGGACAGGACAAGGGGAATGGGGTCAAACTGATGGAAAGTGGGTTTAGATGGGATATTGGGAAGGAATTGTTCCCTGGGAGGGTGGGCAGGCCCTGGCACAGGGTGCCCAGAGCAGCTGTGGCTGCCCCTGGATCCCTGGCAGTGCCCAAGGCCAGGCTGGACATTGGGGCTGGGAGCAGCCTGGGACAGTGGGAGGTGTCCCTGCCCATGGCAGGGGTGGCACTGGATGGGCTTTAAGGTCCCTCCAATCCAGACCATTCCAGGATTCTCTGATGATGCTTCCAGCCTTGCAGGAAGGAAAAGGTGCAAAAAGGCCCAGACAAAACAAAGACAAACCCTGTCCAGGACAGAGGCAGAAGTGACCCAGATGTCCCCAGTGGGCAGTGCCAGTCCCCTGCCATATCCTGTCTCCGAGATGTTCCCGGCCTGTTGGGAAGGAACGTGCCAGGCTCTTCCCTTCTGGATGGCTTTTGGCAGCCTGTCCCCAGCCAGCTGGCCCCATGCCCACAGGGCACTGACATCTCTGCTCTGACACGTTGTTGCCCAACGTGCTGGGGAAAATAAGTCGAGCACGAATCCAATCCTTGCCCGGGAAGGGAGCGGGCCGGGGATGAGCTGGGGAACAAACAGGGATGGGATGCACGAGGCAGGGAGTGCAGCTGGCAGGTGGGATATCTGCTCTGGGAACAGCAGGGAAAGGGAGCCCCAGCACGGGCTGGGCCAGCACAGGGCCTGAGCCACCCCCCAAACACAGCAGGGCCTCAGCAACCCCCACTGCAGCCTCCAAGCCAGCCCTGAGCGGGGTTATTCCCAAAATTCCCATCTGACCTGTGAGTGCAAGTCCCACCCAAGTTTCTGCTTTTGGGATGTCTTCAGAGAATCACAGAATCACTGAGTGCTTTGGGAGGAAAAGGGGCTTTAAGGATCATCTCTTCCCACCCTCTTCCCCTATCCCAGGGTGCTCCAAGCCCTGTCCAGCCTGGCCTTGGACACTGCCAGGGATCCAGGGGCAGCCACAGCTGCTCTGGGCACCCTGTGCCAGGGCCTGCCCACCCTCCCAGGGAACAATTCCTTCCCAATATCCCATCCAGCCCTGCCCTCTGGCAGTGGGAAGCCATTCCCTGTGTCCTGTCCCTCCATGCCTTGTCCCCAGTCCCTCTCCAGCTCTCCTGGAGCCCCTTTAGGCCCTGCAAGGGGCTCGGAGCTCTCTCCAAAACCTTCTCATCTCCATCCTGAACACCCCCAGCTCTCCCAGCCTCTCCCCATAGGAGAGGTGCTCCAAGCCTTAATTCCTCTTTTGTTGTTTTGCTCCTCTCCAGAGCGAGCCAGGGGTCCCAGCCCAGCCTGGGACAGGACAAGAAACAAGGGAAAGACCAAGTAGGAAGGACCAGATGAAACAGTTTAAAACTATTCCCAAGCCAAGCATTTCAAAGTGGCTAAAACTGATGAGGTCTTTAACCCCTCCATGGGGTTAAAGCCACATCCCCAGGCAGAGGCACTGACTCACACCCTCAGCCCCTGGGAACATCCTTCCAGTAAATCCCCTCCAGGAAACTGCACCTGGCCACATTCCCACCTTCAGGTGTCCCTGGGGGGAATCCCAGCATCACTGGGGTTGGAAAATCCCTCCAAGGCCACGGGAGTCCAAGCTGTGCCCGATGCCCACCTTGTCCCCAGCCCAGGGTACTCAGTGCCACCTCCAGGGATGGGCACTCCAAACCTCCCTGGGCAGCCCCTGCCAAGGCCTGAGCACCCTTTCCATGGGGAAATTCCTGCTGCTGCCCACCCTGAGCCTGCCCTGGCCCAGCCTGAGGCCGTTCCCTCTCCTCCTGGCCCTGTTCCCTGGCAGCAGAGCCCGACCCCCCCGGCTGCCCCCTCCTGTCAGGGACTTGTGCAGAGCCACAAGGTCCCCCCTGAGCCTCCTTTGCTCCAGCCTGAGCCCCTTTCCCGGGGCTGGGGCTCATCCCCCCGGCAAAGCAGCACCTCCAATCCATCTCCTGTGATTGCAATTTCTGCCTGGCTGCATCTCAGGGATGGGAGAAAGTTAATTAGACATCTTAGCACCTGGGAAATAAAAGCCTTGATGACCTTCATTGACTCGATTGGAAAATAATTTAGGGTTGTTTAGCTTCCCTTCTGCTCCAAGCAGACCATCAATTAGCAGCCATCAGTAAAACGTTCAGGATTTGCCTTTTACCACAATTTAATCTGATTAAAGGGTGCTGTTTGGTCACCCCTGCTCCTGCCGTGTCCCCCATGAGCTCAGTATTGATGGCTTTGTCCTCAACTTCTGCTGCTTAAATGGGCAAAACATATTTTATCCTATAATTAAATGAAATGCTCTGCTGGGTGAACATTATCTTAAGTTTTATAGTATTATAGTGCCTTCTATCACCTTAATATATCAGCATGGCTGTGTCACTGCAGTGAGCTATTGCTGCGTTATTAGTGCCATACATCATTACAGCAAGGTGCTTCCAGGAGGGATTGCCTCCACGATGAAGCCATCAAGCAGGAAAAAAATCCATCAGCACCCTCAATATAATTACAGGATAAAGGGATGATGATGGAATGTCATCATGATTTGACCTGGAAGTGAATGAAAGAAAGAGAATGGAAAGCTGAAGGGAAAATGAGAGAAAACCCCCCCCAAATTTTTCCTCACTGAGGGATGAGTGAGTAAAGCCAAGATCTCATCTGCATTCAGAGGCACCACCCTGAGCTGCATCCAGGCTGAGCTTAAACCCACAGGCAGCCACAGGAGAGAGCAGGAATTGGGGATGGGACACAAACTGGCCTGCCCTGAAGGGCACAAATCACCCCCCTGCAGATACAACATTCCCCCCTCTCCCAGCTGGGCTGCTCCTCCACAGGCTGAGGGATGGTGTGGGATTGCATTTAGGAACAGGGAGGGCTTCCAGGGAAATCCCACCAGCCCTGGCATGGCAGGAAACGGGAGCCACGATCCCGCTGTCCTCGTGATGTGACAGTGGCAGCAGGGAGCCCATGCCTGCCCCTCCCTCCTTCCTGCCAAGGCTGGCAGGGAAACCATCTCTTCAGTGTGAAATAAGGAATGTCTGGGATGCCAAAATGTCTGGGATGGGCCCCAGGATCAAGGAGGGAAGGGGGGACACGTTGAGCACACGGGTGTGCTTCGGGATGTAACTCCCCAGGAGCCCAACAACTCCTTGTGGGGTTTCATATACACACAAATAAATAAAAACTAAATATATATATACAAACCAGAGCTTGCATTACTTCTAATTCCATTCCCAGCCATCAATTACAACCTGCAGCCCATTAATTAAACAGTTGTAGGGAAAGTCCAATTTCCTTCATGGTGTCACAAAGGCCATTTCCAAGCTTCTGCACTCGCTGATAGCAGCTTAAAACCAGCATTTTCCAGGAGTTTCACTAATTGGATGTATCATGGAACCAAGGAACTGCCAAGAACTGGCTCTCAGCTAAAGAGGGAAGGGACAATGTGCAGAGGGAAGCCTAGGAAGGATGAAATGGGCAAGCTCCAGGCAGCCAGCAAAAGTTGACTTCAGAACTTCAGGCAGGGAAAGAAAACATCATTAAGTTTAATCCCAATAACACAGAGGGAAAAATAAATAACCCATTCTCAGCCATTCATCCCAAAGCCCAGGGTCAGCACCAATGTCAGCCCAGCCCAGTTTCTCCCACAATAACGCACTCAGAGGTTCGAGTTCCCAGCCACAGAGTGCAAAAGGCAGGTTGTGCCATTTAAGAGAAAAATGGGGTTGTTTGAGCAAGAGCGGGTTCTGTTTAGCAGGGACTCCATCAGCCCCAGGGGCTGAGCTTTGCTTAAGGCAAGGATAACCCAAAGTGGGATTTTCTCCACCCCACAGCTGGTTCCCAGCTCCGTGAGTTCCCAGTCCAGGCTCAGATGAACCCTGGGATCACTTAGTCCAGGGTGACTGTGCAGTGAGAACAGGATTTTTATGCTTTTCCATCCCTTGAACTGTACATTTTTTTTCAGCTGAAAATGAACCTCCTTGAGCCTGCTGGGCCCCAGATGCTCCAAAACATTTGGAGAGGCAAAAGGAGTGCCGGAAAACAATTCCCAGCCAAGCGAAATGGCTCATTACCTCAGCACTAATTGTTTTCTTTACCCCATTGGTCTGGGTTTATTCTTCTGGATGGAAGAGAAAGAATCCCACAATGGGTTGGGTTGGAAGGGACCTTGAAGATCATCTTATTGCAACCTTCCACTGTCCCAGGTGCTCAGAGCCCCATCCAAGCTGGCCTTGGGAAAGAAATGCTCAGATCATGTCCATGATTATTGTTATCTGCCTTTGTCTGGAAGGTTTTATTTTAAATGACAAATTTCAATTTTTTTTTTGTTTGTTTCAAATTGCAAAAATTTCAACTTTTCAACACTTCCAAATTACAAAGATTTCCAGTTTTTTTTTTTTTCCCCAAGGCTTTTCCTTGCAGCTCTGGCAGGATTGTGGCAATCCAGAAAACACTGAAGGAGCTGCTGGGAGAACTCCCTGTGATATCCGAGGTGTGTTTAACGCCGGAGAGTGAAGGGCACAGCCAAGCTGCAGGGCCCCACCCTGTCCCCTGTGGTGCCACGTGGCTGTGGCAGTGCCACCCTCACCTGTGGGCCCCAGCCATGGCAGGGGTACAGTATTGCTGTGTGGTTCTCCTGCGGGCCCTGGTCCAGGCACACGTCCTTGGCCTTGTTGTTCCGGAGCTGGGAGGGAAAAAGGGCAGAGTTATGGCCCAAAAGGAGCAGAGTTATGGCCCAAAAAGGGGCAGAGTTATGGCATAAGAGGGGCAGAGTTATGGCCCAAAAAGGGGTAGAGTTATGGCCCAAAAGGGGTAGAGTTATGGTACCAAAAGGGGCAGAGTTATGGCACAAAAAAGGGCAGAGTTATGGCCGAAAAAGGGCAGAGTTATGGCACACAAAGGGGCAGAGTTATGGCCCAAAAAGGGGCAGAGTTATGGCACAAAAAAAGGGCAGAGTTATGGCACAAGAAGGGGCAGAGTTATGGCACAAGAAGGGGCAGAGTTATGGCCCAAAAAGGGGCAGAATTAAGGCACAAAAATGGGCAGAGTTATGGCACAAGAAGGGCAGAGTTATGGCACAAGAAGGGCAGAGTTATGGCCCAAAAAGGGCAGAGTTTTGGCCCAAAAGGAGCAGAGTTATGGCCCAAAAAGGGCAGAGTTATGGCACAAAAGGGGCAGAGTTATGGCCCAAAAAGGGGCAGAGTTATGGCCCAAAAAGGGGCAGAGTTATGGCACACAAAGGGCAGAGTTATGGCCCTCTCTTATCAGAGATACGCAGGAAAATGCTGCACAGCCCTCTCTATCCTCTCCACCCCTCACTGCTGTATCACCAGGAATAACCAGGCAGAGAAAGGTTTAGAGCTCTGTCAGTTTTCTTTAAATCCAGGTTAATGATGACTGGTTTTGGATAATAGCCCCCATTCCGAGGGGCAGTGCCCCTGCACACAGCTGGCTTTGTGTTTGGTCACGGGTGGTGGTGACAAACCCAGGTTTGGGCTGCAAGGAGCCTGAAATCGATGCAGAACCCCTCAGATCTCAGTGAAATCTCAAAGTGCTCAACGAGGAAGGGAAAAAAGCCCAGCTGGAACAAGGATCCCCTTGGAATCATCACATCCTTGTTCCAGCTGGGCTTTTATCCAACCCAAACCTTTCTGAAATTTCTTTTTTCGATGAAAATAGAATTTTTGGGGAGGTTTTAGCTTGAAGACATTCAGTAACTTTGATAACAAATCTTTCCTAATATGAATAACCCATCTGGGGTGCCCAGGCTTCAAGAAGCCTCCTCCTGGTGCCACTCCTCCATCAATTCCATTGCAGCAGAGTATTTGTTATTAGCTCCCATAAATGACTCTTTCTATATTCCCAGAATGGTTTCAAAGCCAGCAGAGATTGAATTGAGTCCCCTTATTTTATCTTGTCCTTAAGCTGTTGTGACAAGGCAATGAATCCTCCAGAGACCTTGTCAGGCATTAGGCTGAGTTGAAGTCAGAAGGTTTTAGAAGATGCCTGAGTATTAAAAATACAAATACAGCTCCTTAATCCACGGAGTCAACGGGAAATGGGGATAATTTCTGTCATTTTACTAAATGATGGATTAAAATATTTTACTTTATACAGTCTCCAGGATCAACAATAAATCCCCAAACTGGTTTGTAGAAGAAACTGGGAGCAGATGGGATAATTACAAATTGGGATAATTACACACAGAAAGTCGGTTTTGATTCACACTCCTCTCCTTTGGGGCTGTTTCTCTCCAGGGACTGCAAACATTGCCAGGCTGAGCTCAGGGACTGAATTACCTCTCCATAAGCAATGGTGTTGTTGTATCTCCTCATTTCTGGATAAACATGGTCCAGGTACCACTGGAAGTTTTTACACTTCAGGCTCTTCCTCAAGGCTTTTCTCTCGGAAACATCCCCAATGTCAATGCCTGGGTTCTGGAAAACAGCAACAGGATGTCACTGAACGGTCACACTTCCAAAAAAAGGTAAAAATGAGAGTATTTCCCTGAGCTTTGAGATGCTTTCCAAACTCAGCCAGTGGCTGAGTAATTCCAGGGACTCTGGGATGAGTGTCCAGGCCTGAAATCATCAGGAGGAAGCTGTGGGTTCCAGAGCCACGGCAAGAAGGGGACACCAACTTCTCTGCAATGGCCACAGGCTGGTGCTGGACAGGCTTCAGTCCTGGGGGATGATTTACAAAAGAGGAGCCAAACGGAGAAGAAAAGGTTTGGAAGAAATGTGGGAAGCGCAGTGAAACTCTCGGGAGTCTTCTCCCTGATTCCCCTGGGTTTGGATCCATCTGAGATGTTTAAATAAGGTGTTTTTAAAAGCTTTCTCCTCCTGTTTGGGTTCTGAGGCACAGGACTTCCAGGAGAGCTTAGCAGCAAATGGAGATCAGGATTTCAAAGATGGAAATGCAAACCCTGGCTGGGCACTGAGCACCAAAACCCTTCCCTGAGCCCACCGTGACCCCACTGAGACACAACCCAGAGGAAGGGAGGGGTAAAAGGTGTAAAATAAATGGGAAAAGAATGAAGAAAAGAGAGAAAGGTTTAATATTCAAATACAGCAGAGGCAGACGGCTGAGAAGAAAGGATAAAAATTGCATGAGAAGAGAAGTTGAGGCTGAACCTCCGAGAAAACTCTTGGCAATTTGGGCAGTTCCAGGGAGGAATGGTCTCCCTGGAGACACGGCAGAGCCCCTCTGCTCCTGCAGAGGTGAAGCAGCCAAAGCTGTCCTGGGGAATAACCCTGCGGGAGCTGCGGGCAGGGCTGGAGAGCTGCCCCCCTTTATCCCAGCGTGGAGCCTGCGGAGCTGAGGCAGCGGGGCAGCCACAACAGCCCCAGCAGCCCCTTCTCCTCTTGCACTCTGCTGTGGCTCCTGCTCTTGTCTTTCCCAGTGATCATTAAACACAGCTGGGGAAGCAATTTTCCATTACAACGCTTGTAATGATCTCCTAATGAATTATTCACTCTGCTTTAGGAGAGGCGCCGTTTCAATGTGCCACTGGTCGCTGGGAGGTAAAAATAAAGATGATTCGGTGGAGACAGGCTGGGATGGAGTGGGCGAGGTGGGGCCCAGCCCAGGCAGGCAGCACCTGGAACAGTCAGGGCAGGGCTTTGCCTTGCCATCCCAAAATAATCCAGTGCACATCCATAAAATACCCCCCATCCAACCAGGCTTCCCTCAAATTAAATCTTGATTTGATGGGGAAAGGACCTGTATAAAAATCTCAAATGGGTTTTGGGGAACCCAGACCTATTGGGAAGATCTGCATAAAATCCCGAGTTAATTTTGGGTCACCCAGGCCTGTTCCCAGCCCCAGAGCTGATCCATGTGGCCCTGCCTTTCCCCAGCTGTACAGGATGGATTTTAATCCTTTCTGCAAGGCTCCAAAGCTGTTCCTGAGCAGGAGCATGGTGCCTCACCTCTGAAAAGGAACCAGCCCAAGGATCAGGATTTCTGATGCCTGCCCATGAGCATTTGGATCTTGAAGCCTCTTTTTAAGAGACACCCAAACTCCCTCAGTCCTGGAGGCAGCTCCTCCTCTCCCGGCCCCTGGAGCGGTGCCTGTCCCAGGCAGAGCCCTCCTGCAGCTCCCTGGGAGAACAGCTTTTCCTTCCATCCCTCTTCCTCTCTTTCCTGGCATTTTCGTACCTCCTGGCCCTGGATCCCCCCACCCCAGGACCACGAACCTGCAGCTCCTGGCCCTTCCCAGGCTGCTCCCAGTGCAGTACAAAGCTGTGACTCCACGGCTCCAAACGCCAGCAGCTGTCCCCAGACGGAGCCTTCGCTCAGAAAGCTGCAGCAGCAGCTCAGGTTTTTGTGTTTCCCTGGTTTTCCAGAGGCCTGGAGCAGACACCAGCCGGGAATGCTCCCGCAGCTGCACCAGGACTCAGCAGCTCGTTGGGCCTTTGCCAAGCAGGAAGATTTTGTGTTCATTTTTAGCACCAAGGGGTGGCTGGAAATAATTCAGCTCACAGTGGGGCTGGACACTTGTGGCACCAGTTTGACCTCTCAGTGAAACTGGGCAGCCCCCAGTGCTCGTTCACCTGCTCATCCCACATGTAACCCCGGAGCGTCGCTGCCTCCCCATCCCCAGCTCCCTGCTCCTCCCCGGCAGTGCCGGGGGCAGGAATGGGGCATTGATCCTGCCAGGACTGCTCCAGGCAGCGTTTGGAGCCAGCAGATGCTCTTGGCTTCCAGGATTAGAGACCCAGGGAGGGCAGAGTCCAAGGAGCAGCTTTGGACCTGCAGAAATTCCTCCTGGAGCCTGTGGAGCTTTCCCAGAAGTGTAGGGAGGGATCCCTGTCCCTGGACATGCTCACCTGGAGCTGCTGGTGGCACCTCATGGGTTTCCAGACTCACCAAGCTGTGACGTGGCAGGATTTACACCAAAATTATTGTGTCAGATCCAAGAAAACCTGACCATTTCTGGGCAGAAACAAAAGGATCCAGCAAAGCTCTTTAAGGAGAAGATTTAAAAGGAAGGGGATCCCCTTCTGTGAGCCACCAACGTCCAATCCTTTACCTTTCAACTTCCCAGCACTGGGAAAACAAACAGCCCCAGCCCTGGGCCACACATCCGTGGGGAGCTCTGGGCAGGATCGGTGTCCGTGGGCTGGGAACCCGAGCTGGGCTGGATGTGACACGGAATAAACCTGAGGCTCTAACGCTGCTGACAGCAATAATCTCCCAGGCAGACTCCATCTGCAGAGCAGTGTCAGGACATCCCCTCACACTGGGCAAACACTCAGTGGGGAGACAAACACCACAAGGCAGGTTTAATTCCTAGAACCACACAAAAAAGGCTGGGGGAACAGCAGGAATCCCCCCAAAGCCTGCAGGGTTTGGAGCCTCTCCCCCAGAGCCGAGGGAGCTCTGCTGGGGCTGAGCCCCGGGGGCTTCAAGCTGTGCTTAGGGACACTAAACGCTCCATAATTCAGGGTTTAAGCACACAGTGACCACGAGGCCGGGCTGTACCTCCAGGGGCAGGTTCCAGGCGATGTAGACGTGCCACTTGTAGTCGTCCATCCAGACCTCGGCCACGCGCAGCGCGTTGCGCTTGGTGTAGAAGCCGATGTTGTTGTTGTAGGGCTTCTTCTTGCGCTCGATGTGGGCCACCCTGGAGCAGGGCAGCACCTCCATGCTGCCCCCACACAGCCACACCTGCAACACAGCCACAGCTCCCTCAGCACGGGCACGACCCCCGTGGGCAGCAAGGGAAAGAGGGGAGTTCGGAGGATTCCACACCATCCCGGCGAGCACAGTGTCACATCTCAAACTCCAGCGCGACCCCACGGCCACGTGGGGCCTCTGCCCAGCACCGAGAGAGTCTGGGGAAGTTTGAGATGATCTCTGTGCCGCTTTCAAGCAACTCTTGAATTAACCTGTGCCCAGAGCAAAACCTGTGCTCAAAGCTTTAGAGGGATCAGGTCTATCCCTCAGCTGGTGTAGGACCTGCGTTTCCTCTCAAATACAAAGCACTAGTGACTGGAATAGTTCAAACAGTTCCAAGATCCCCTCCTGCAGAAGGGATGAGCCAGTGAAACATATGGCAGGGACAGATTTCTCCCACTTGAAACCATTTGTTCACTATTGTTCTTTCACGTGCTGCTTCAAACTCCCTTAAATCCTGGTTTACAAGTTAATACAATCTTGTAAGATGCTCTTTTCATCTCACACCCAGGGGATTTGCAGGAACACTTGCCATACCTGGATTCTTCCCCACCTGTTTGTCAGCAGCAAGAAGTTATTTACCTTCCAGCCAGGACTGCAGCCCCCGGGCAATCATTCCAAACCCCGACTCCAAGCAGGCCTAATAATCCCAGTTTTGCCTATTTTGCAGGCTGCTCTGCATTATCATTTGGCACAGTTATTGTAACGCGCAGCGTGACTGGGATCCCTTCCAGGCTCACCACCTTTCTTCCCATCTGCAGTCCCTGATCTTCATGGACCCTGCTCAGTTCCCTCTTCCAGCAGCACCAGGAGCCTCCTGCCTGGAGCAGCGCCCGGCGTCACCTCCCGGGGGTGGCTTTAGCCACACGTGCCCAGGCGACCGCAGAGACAGGACAGCGAGGGGACACCTTCCCCTGCTCCTCCTGCTGTTCCCACCTGGATTGCTGCAGAAGAGGAGCCCCCCCCAAAACCTGAGTCTGTTGTGTCAGCTGGTGCATAAACATGCAGAAAAAAATCCCATTTTGCTCCTGCTCTGTGGTTTGACCTTTCAGGACACGTTAAAGACAATTTCATGCCCCAGCGGGGATTCAGAGCTGGTCTCTGGGAGAGGGACCTGCCTGCCCCTCCCTGTCCCTCCCCTCCCTCCTCCCGCCCCGAGTCAACAAGGGCCACTCAAGTTTTGCAACAGGCAAAGTGAACCAGAGCTGAACTAGGCAACCCCAAAGGACAAAAAAAATATTTTTAAAGGAACATTCCGTAGGCAGAAACTTCCCGTGGTTCTTTAATTTCTGCTCAGTTCTTTAATTTCTCAACACCTTGGTGAAAGAGGGGAATGAGCTCTGCCCTTGGGTGCTCCCAGAGCTACTGGGTTCAAACACTACACTGAATAAACCCTCCACTCCAGAGTGACCCCCAGCATCTCACAGTTTTGTACTTTTGGGGATTTGTTAGGCTTTGTCTTGATTTAAAATTAGAATAATTACTTTAAAACTATTAAAACCATAATTAACATGCTTTTCTAGCAGCCTGCCCCAAGTCACCCCATTGTCCTGCTGTGCTTCAGTTAAACAATTCATGGCAGCTTCCTTAAATTTCAGGAATATCTGTACAAACCACCTGGAAATTCGCACACTGAAATAACCTGTGGGGGCAGAGAGCTGGGCACTGAGCAAAGGGCATTGCCTGGGTACACATCCACAGCCTGGCCCAGAGGGAGCCATACAAACTTAACTCAGGAATTATCCAATGGAAGAGCACACATCACCTCCTAAACGGAGCCTGAGCTGGCATTAGGAACTAAAAAATCCCTGTTTTGAGAAGATATTTAGAAATATTTCTGCTGGGAACAACAGAGCAGAGAGAGCCATGGCCCAGGGATGGCCGCACAAGTCCCACAGGATCACTGTCCCAGGAAGGAGTTGCTTCTTCCCACGTGGCCCCACAAGGAATTTCTGCCCCTCCTGCACCCAAACTGCAGGTGAAGAGGTGCACAGGGAGCTGCAACCCAAGTGAACCCCCCAAGGCTCTGGAGCTGTGCCTGCCCCACAAGCTCAGTGTGAGGCCCCAGGCCTGCACTGACCACGGCTCAAGGGCACAGAATTCCTGCAGAATTCCCCAGCCAGAAGAGCCCAGTGGATACCAATCCTCCCAGCAGGAGGGGAAGCACCTGCCCCAATGTCCCAGCCCTGACTTCACCCCTGTGGCACCCAGCCCTGAGGGCAGGAGGCTCTTTGGGAACCTTGGAGCAGCCATTGATCCCAGGAAAGCCCTTTGACACATGGAGTACCTTCCTACTGAAGAATCCTATTACATTGTTCATGGAATCCAGAATGCCAGGATGGGTTGGGGTGGAAGGACCTCAAAGCCCACCCAGTGCCACCCCTGCCATGGGCAGGGACACCTCCCACTGTCCCAGGCTGCTCCCAGCCCCAATGTCCAGCCTGGCCTTGGACACTGCCAGGGATCCAGGGGCAGCCCCAGCTGCTCTGGGCACCCTGTGCCAGGCCCTGCCCACCCTCGCAGGGAACAATTCCTTCCCAATATCCCATCCAGCCCTGCCCTCTGGCACTGGGAAGCCATTCCCTGTGTCCTGTGCCTCCAGCCCTTGTCCCCAGTCCCTCTCACACATAGCCATGTTCGGAGGCTCGGGGTACAGTAGCTCAGCAGGTTACATTTGATGAGCAAGTCTCCAGGTTTCCCTGTTTTCTGACATTCCCATTCCCACACAATGATTAAATTGCCACTCCTTCACCCGTGAAGTGATACAGAACTAAAACCAGACCCATTGCCCTCAGAAAAGGAGGGTGACTCAATAACATCTCCATCGATCCACACACAGGAGGAATCAAAGCCGTGGAAAACGCTGGGATTTATAAACAACCAGATAATGGCAAACTCTAGTGAAGGAACCCCAGAGGAACAAACAGAAACCAAAGCCATCACCCAGAGACCTTTGATGTGTTTTGCAGAAAGCTGCTGGGGGATAACTTGTAACTCTTTTCCAAGGAAAATGTGACTGTCCTCAGCATGGAAAAGCAGTGCCTTGTCTCGAGGAGTGAGATGCCCCAGCACAGCTGACACTGCACTGCTAAATCTGCTTTCCAGGAGCTTTGGCACGTGAGGGAAGGAGGCTCAGGGGGACCTTCTTGGTTTCTACCTGAAAGGAGTCTCAAGACAGGTGGGGGTTGGTCTCTTCTCCCAGGTGACAAAGGACAGGAGAAGGAAGGGCTTCAGCTTGTGCCAGGGGAGGCTTCGGGTGGATATTGGGAAAATTTCTTCCCTGAGAGGGTTGTCAGTCGTTGAAAGAGGCTGCCCAGGGCAGTGCCCTGAAGTCAGTGTCCTTGGAAGTGTTCAAGAACCATGTGCATGTGGCACTTGGGGACAGGCTTAGCGGTGGCCTTGGCAGTGCTGGGGAATGGTTGGACTCAGAGGCCTTCTCCAACATCCTGATTCCCTGTGGGAGGCACACTTTGGTTATGACAAGCTCTCCTTGTGACAGGATGTGCTCCAGGGATGGCGCGAGCCAGCTTTGCTTCCCAACCACCCTTTGGAAGCACAGAGCTGCTGTGGGTGTGTGAGAGCGTTTGTGCAATGGGAGGAACCTCAGGGCCTGCCCAGGGCCAGCCCGGGCTGGGACAGGGCTCAGCGGTGATGCCGAGGGGCAGCAGAGCCCCAGGGGAAGCCCAGGTACCTCCCTGGGCACGGGGAGCTCCCACCAGCACCAGCATCTCCTCTGCCAGCACACTGCAGGCCTCAGCTGCAAAGGGAAAGCTGCTTTCCCAGTGCTCTGAGAGAGCTGGGGGTGCTCACCTGGAGAGGAAAAGGCTCCAGAGAGAGCTCCGAGCCCCTTGCAGGGCCTAAAGGGGCTCCAGGAGAGCTGGAGAGGGACTGGGGACAAGGCATGGAGGGACAGGACCCAGGGAATGGCTTCCCAGTGCCAGAGGGCAGGGCTGGATGGGATATTGGGAAGGAATTGTTCCCTGGGAGGGTGGGCAGGCCCTGGCACAGGGTGCCCAGAGAAGAGTGGACAGTGACCACCCTGGGTGCTGGCCGTGGTGTGACACCCACGATGAGCACCCACAATGAAACCCTGCCTTTACTCGCCCGTGGCTTGGCCGAATTTTAACTATTCAGACTGAAATCTATCGTGGACCAGCTGGAGCTCTGCAGTTGATGCAAAGCAAGGGAAACTTTGCATCTCCCAATGCATTGTGACAGAAGGAAATGGGGGAAAGCCTTCCCTAACTTTGATTCCACCCACTCCTGGCTTTTCGGCCGATAACTTCATTTCTCAGGTGATTAGCAAGCCCCTGCCTTAATTAGACATAGATTTCCCATTTACCAGCTTTGCCTTATCTTTGCTCCCCTTCCTCCTTTGACAAGTGCCTTCCAAAGCTGAGGGGGAAACACAATTACTGGGGCAGCTGAAATAATTCCCAATGTGCCAGGACAAAGGGCTAAATAATCCAACTGAGAAACAGCAGAGAAGGCAAGGAAAGAATCATTTCTCCTGTCAAGTTCTGAGCAACTTTACCTCTCCAAGTTACTGCTTTTGTGGGAACAAACAACACGCACAGCCACATTCCCAGCACTCCCATCCTTCCTGCTCCCCCCGGCTGTGCCCCATCCCACGTCCCCACAGCACACCAGGGCAGGAGATCCCCAGGGCCAGGCTCATGCTGTCAGCAATGGGATGAAGAAGTTGCTCCCCAGACCTCTGTGCTCCCTGCAGAACCTTTATTTCCATGGTTTCCCTGGCACGAGGCTTGTGGAATGGAGCAGTGGGACACCCCCATCCCAGCCAGCTCAATCCCAGTTTGGGGAGATAAACACGTCCCCATCAGCAGCTGGTGGCCCTTTACGGGTGCCAATCCCATCCCACAGCCCTCAGCCTGCAGGCTGGCTGGTATTTGGTATTTCTCATGGGTGCATTTCCATAGAGATGGGAGCTGGACCCTGAGTCATCACTGGGTGCTCCTCCAGGCTCAGCAAAGGTCACATCCAGCCCCACATCCAGAGCCGGGGGATGGAGAAGGAACAAAAACCCTCTGGCACATCCCTGGCAGAGGCAGCAGCCCTGGGTGGGCCCACCAGAACATCCTGCTGCAAATCCCTGCACAGCTCCATCCTGAACAGCTGAGGAATTGTCCTGGAGAGCTGCAGGGAGAAGTGAAGGAGACTCCACGTCCTGCAGCTGGAACAGGAAAAGGAATTTCACTGCTGTACCTGTAGATTTCTTTCCTCTTTCCTGAGGCCACAGAAAACCTTTAGGGAGGCTCAGAAGCAGCCAGATCAGGCCCAGGATCCATCCAGATGTGCCATCTCCCTAAAGTGGGATTTCTGAATGGACCTGCCCATCCCAGCCCACATCCATTCCAGCAGAGAATGGAACTGGGAGGAGAGGGTTAGAACACGTTTTAAAAACTTAATTCTTCTCTTCTTTGGCTCTCCTTTTCTCCTGTTTTATCGTCATGGATGATACCACTTTGGACAGGTTCCCATCTGTTTTGTGCCAGACCAATAACAGAAATGTCCCAATTGTCCAGTGTCCAAATGTCCAATCTTTCCTAAATTAATTCCTTTTGTAATGGCATCTAAAAATGCCAAAGGAGAGTGGAATCAGATGTACTCCACTGCCCCTAGCCTGCAGCAAAAATGGGTAATAACCACTTTTCATCCTCAAGCAACATAAAGACTTTAAATTTGACACATTGAGAGGGCAGAATACAGCCAGATCTCCCTGTGTTGTTGGGGTTTTAAGAGGTCTAGTTTTTTTTTTCTGTTAAAGGAATTTTCCCCCATTCTGTTACTAAGATACAAATCTCAGGGTTCTTAAGAGAAAACAAAAGACCTGGCTACTCTTTTGTTTCACCTGGGTGTGAGGTCAGTTCGCTCTCGGTATTTGGAGAGAGAAGCTGCAGAGAAAGGAGTTGCTGGTTCTTTTTGGCTGTTTTTCTTTCTGCGGAGAAAGATCCCAGGACCCCCGGCCCATCTTCCCTGCCCCGCTGGAGGCCAGGCTGTGGCCGCCCTGCCCCGCCACTGCTTCGAGCCTTCGCTGCATTGTGGCCGTGCTCGCCCTGCCTGCCCGACCTCCGGGGGGTTCCCCGCTTGGATACATCTCGTCTGCCACCCGGGATTTGTGCTCATCCCTGCCATTCCAGCCTGCTGTTCCCAAAGGTCCAGCCGGACACCGGGCTCGGCTGTCCAGGGTTCGTGAAGCCTTTGTCCCATCCCTTCCCGGGATCCCAGGCCCCCAGTGCCGCGTGTTTCCCGAGCTCGCTCCGGAGCGCCCCCTGCAGCCGCGGGGGAACCATCGCACCTGCCCTGCTCACCGGGAGCCACCAGCGCCCCTGCCGGCTGCGAGCGGAACTGCACCCGAGGGGAAAGGGCCCGACAGCCGAGAAGGCTGGGACTGGGTTTGGGATTGTTCGCTGTTACTGCCAGAGTTATTGCTGTTTGTTCGACTGGTTAGACACATACAGATATATAATAGTAAAGAACTGTTATTCCTATTTCCCACATCTTTGCCTAAAAGCACCTTGATTTCAAAATTATAATAACTCAGAGGGAAAGTGGTTTCATCTGCCATTCCAAGGGAGGCTCCTGCCTTCCTTAACAGACACCTGTCTTTCAAACCAAGACACGTGTGCAGAGCAGGGATTCTCCAGGAGAACATTCCCGCACACTGCCATGGAGGTTGCCCCGACTGGAGGCTTTTCCAATGGCAAATTTCCGCTGTGATACTCTGACAAATGCAACCCAGCCTGCTTTGAACAGCGCCTCGCTCCTGGCTGCAGAAGGGACTGATCTGACCTTAGCACCTGCAAAGAGCCGTAAGAAGGGGCTCGGTGGGAAGCTACATTTCAGAGACTCCGATCCCAAAGTACAGCACGGGGAGGATCCTCTGCAATGATGAATGTCCGCATCCCCTTGGCTTGGGAAAACTGCTGGGAAGCAGCATTCCACCTCCCAGTGCACCAGGAGCGATACCTGAATTTCTGCAACATGAAAGCATAGCACCCACAGCTGCTGCAGCTTTGTCATTTCCGTGCTCCCAGCAGTTAATTTTTTAAAAAAGAGGAGCAGAGTATTTCTAAATCCCATCTTGGAGAGATGCTCTCCCAGCTGAACTCGCAGGCTTTGCTGGAGCTGGAGCCCAGATCTGCCTCCTGAGCCCCCAGCTGGCTGAGAGCACATCCCTGCAGAGCATGGAGCTCCGGAGAGCTTTGGAACGATCGCGGATCAAATCTGGGTCTCTCCTAATGAGTTTAGAGCTGAAACTCCTCAGTGCTCTGATGTTATCTGCTCAGCTTGGCAGCGTGACAAGGACCTGATTATGTTGTAATAGCATAATGCAAAGATTATTACAGACTCATAAAAGACAAGTGCCTCAAAACCAGCATCAACAATACCTGGAGGCCCTGCAGAAGGAGCCGAACACGCTGGGCTCTGTGCACTTCCAGCACAGAAATTACCTGCAGGATCTGACCCTGATCTGCTTGGAGGTTGCTCTTTTTTTATTATTTTATTGCCAGTAATGTAGCAAAAGCATCTTGAGCTCATTTTCCTATTACCATTTCTGTCAGAGCTGTAAAAATAAACCAGCATAAATAGCTCCCCAGGATTTTGATCTATTTTTCATGCACAAAAAGCCTTTGGAGGAAATGATCCACAGCCGGTTCTTCAGCCTAACAGGATTCCATGTGGGGAGTGGCAGGAGGACGGGGAAGGTGCCAGGGAGTGTTGGAACCATGGGAGGTGGCTCTGAAACAGAATTATTGATGCACAGAGAGGCAGCTGAGTGATGGAGCAGCTCCTGAGCTGACAGTGCCCGGCTCCACGGAGCTGCTGCCAGCCCTTGGAGCTCCATGCCCACTGCTCTGTGATCTGTAACTGCAGATATTCCCACCACTCCCCATGGGGAAGCTGCTGAGGGAGCCAGGCTCCTCCATGGATGTTCCTGCATGGATCACATTGGCTGTGACTCTGCCCATCCCGCTGGAACACTGCTCAAGGAACTTGTCAAAAGAGCAGCTCCAGAGTTTAGAGCAGGAAAATGCAGAGGGAGGGACAGAGGCAGGGTCTGAGTGTGGGGATTGGGTGATGGGACTGTGAGCAGGGACACCCAGGGACACACCCAGGGACACACCCAGAGACACCCAGGAACACCCAGGGACACACCCAGGGACACACATGGACACCCAGGGACACCCAGGGACACACCCAAGGTATTTTACTCCTTGTCAGTGCTCAAAGCCACACTGATGGCGCTTCCTAAGCTCATCCCACCCCTGCCATGGGCAGGGACACCTCCCACTGTCCCAGGCTGCTCCAAGCCCCAATGTCCAGCCTGGCCTTGGGCACTGCCAGGGATCCAGGGGCAGCCCCAGCTGCTCTGGGCACCCTGTGCCAGGGCCTGCCCACCCTCCCAGGGAACAATTCCTTCCCAAGATCCCAATTCTTTCCCTCTGGCAGTGGAAGCCATTCCCTGTGTCCTGTCCCTCCAGCCCTTGTCCCCGGTCCGTCTCCAGCTCTCCTGGAGCCCCTTTAGGCCCTGCAAGGCCACAGTGAGGTCACCCCAAAGCTTCTCCTCTCCAGACTGAACACCCCCAGCTCTCCCAGCCTTTCCTCCCAGCAGAGCTGCTCCATCCCTCGGATCACCCTGGAGCCTCCTCTGGGCTCCTCCAGCAGCTCCAGGTCCTTGCTGTGACGGGGCCTCTGGAGCTGGACATTGTGAATCCCATTGCTGCATTCCAGCTGAGCGTGGGTCAGACAGGAGGGAATGCCCAGTGCTGATGCCCAGGAGAGTCAGAGGGAGCCAGCACCAAAGCTGCTCTGGTGTCCTGCCAGGCCCCAGGGACACTGCACTGCCACCAGCTGTCCCTGCAGTGATGCCCAGGCAGGGCCAGGGGGATCTGGGACCCCTCAGTAGAGAGGGGCACCAGGATGTGCCCATTGCCCAGGACAGATCCGTATCTGGGGGCTGTTCCTGCCACTGCCCAGCTGCGGGCTGGAAACGTCCAGCCAAGCTCCAGACCAGATGGTTGGGGACCAGGAGCTCTGCCACAGTTTTGCCACTCTCTGCACCATCTGCTTGCGTTCCCTGGCAGAGTTAAAATCCCCTCTCCAGCAGAGCCATCATGTCCTTGGAAATAATGAACACTGTGCAACTGCAAGCAGCAAAGTTTAGAGTATGGAGGTGAAAACCTGAGCAATCTCTGTGGCTCTGAAAGTCCCATCAGCGAACTCCCTGATAAGTGACTGTCACAGAGCTCCGACAGAGGATGTAAAATTCCCGTCAATCCCAGGAAAAGCCCTGTGCAGAGGCTTCCTCAGGTTAATGACCTCCCAACTGCTGCTCCTCCCATCCTGGTGGCACCAGCAGCTCCTTCAAGTGTGGCCAACCCCTGAAACATCCCCCATCAGGACAGAGCAGCCTCTGAGCTGGAGTTCTGCTGGGAAATTTGGAAGCCCTGTGTTTGGGGGCAGTGCTCAGGGTGACGACAGCCAATCTGTCCATGGGACACTCCAAGACCTTGGTGGCCATCTGGACTCTCCCTTTCATCTCCAGATGTTCCCAGAGCCAGTGGCCAGGGCTTGTGCCCACTGTGAGATGTTGGTTTAACAAAGCCCATGGCATTTCCTTGATGCAGGCAAACTTTGGCTGAGTGGCCACTGATTCCTGAGCCCCCAATATCTCCCAGCAGCCAGAAATGCACCCTTTCCACCAGCACAGCCAGGGAACAGCCCAGAGCACCGAGACAGATTTGGAAGGGCTGGAAGCAGAAATGCATCTGATGCAAAATGACTTTTTTATCTCCTGTTCTGCACAGAACTGATTAAAACCAGAGCTGAGTCCTAATTTATTATTACTGGTACTAACTCTCCATCTAAGCTGGATCTAAGCCTAGTTTGGATGTCGATTCCTGCCCTCCCTGGGCCAGCAGCACAGCTCCCAGTGCCCTCGCCAGGGCCAGCACAGCTCCCAGTGCCCTCCCAGAGCCAGCACAGCTCCCAGT
>NW_024581088.1:1139499-1147076 GCF_017639235.1 Corvus kubaryi
CAGCACAGCTCCCAGTGCCCTCCCCAGAGCCAGCACAGCTCCCAGTGCTCTTCCAGAGCCAGCACAGCTCCCAGTGCCCTTCCCAGGGCTCAGCCTCCCTGTCTAAGCAGAGCAGCAACAGCTTTGTGCTGGCCTCAGAAGGGATTTGGGGAGGGCTGTGGTGGATACCCCGGCACATCCAGGTGTGACATCCCCCACTGTAATGGACCCTTTGTTGGTAGCATGAAAATGCAAATGGATCTCGGTCAATTCATCCCCTTCTTGATCGGCAGTGAATCGATGTGTTTGCATTAGTTATCACAATTAAACGATCACAGACCTTCAGAAAACACTCAGGTTTTGTGGCAGAGCAGCCTCACGGGCCCTCCCCTAAACAAAAGCCCACCCCAGCCACGGCAGGCAGAACATACTTGAAACTGCCCTGCTTGGGATGACCCAAGCCCCGGGGACAGGAGCACCTTCAGTGCCAGCTCCATGAGGAGCCACCCTTGCCCTGCACAGCCACAGCCACCTCTGCCCCCTCCTGCTGGGCCCAGTCCTGCTCATGTCTCCCCACATATGACAGGGAAGGGTTGGCTGAGCTGGTCCTGGGAAAGCTCATCCACCGCTGCAGCTTGGCCAGCTTTGAGCTGGAAGGGAGGAATCGGAGGGAAGGTGTGAAATCCTGCCTTGGTTCTTCCCCTGAGCACCCTGACAAGTTCTTTCTGTGCTCTTTAACCCTGTCTCCTCCTTTTCCAGCCCCTGGTGTCCCGAGGCACAGCCAGGATGGAGCTGTCACAGCACAGGATGGCTCCTGCTGCACTGCCAGTCCCACCCCAGCTGGGGCCTGCTCAAGGTACTGCAACAGCAGGGATTTTTCTTTTAGGCACATTTTAAACTTCAGCATCTGCTGCAGCGTTTTCCAAATGTTCT
The DNA here is from genome assembly GCF_017639235.1 of Corvus kubaryi. Classification (NCBI taxonomy): domain Eukaryota; kingdom Metazoa; phylum Chordata; class Aves; order Passeriformes; family Corvidae; genus Corvus; species Corvus kubaryi. Next base: position 1,140,412 of record NW_024581088.1, read on the forward strand.
AATCTCCATCTCCATGCCCTGTGCATTATTCCAGTGGAGAAGATCCTTCGGAAACTCCTCCAGATTAGATTACTGTGCCCCATTTAAGAACTTTTTAATCCCCCTCTTCCCAGACACTGTGAAATAACTCCTGGGTCGGTGCCACAGGTACCAGGGTGAAAACCTGGCCTGAGGAGTTTTCCAGGTTCCTTAGAGCATGGAGGAGGTGGGATCATCCTTTGTGTGACGCTGAGATGGATCAGGAGACAAATTCCTTCTGGTCACGCAGTAAGCAGCACACAAGGACCTGAACTGTGCTCGGGGTCTCTCAGAACAAAGGCTGGTGACAAACTGGAGGCTTTTGAAGCTCAATCTCTACTTTTACTGATCAAAGACTTCCAATAAAGCTCTACCAGAGGAGCTGAATCAGGAGAGCTGAGCAGCACAGGCACACTGCCAAGCAGGGAGGGATAGACCTTAAGGAATTCTGACAGGCAATAAAAGCCCTGCTTTCCTGAGCAGTCAGATCCCTGGGGGGAATTAAACTGTGCTGGATATTGGTGCAAACAGTCATTTCTGCACGAGCTGCATCCCGAGGCTTGGATCAAAGCAAACCAAGCCACCTCTGCAGGGGTCATGGACTCAGCTCATTGATTTATTCACAAGGTTTAGGACCTGATATTACTTATTTTGTGTGAAACGTGCAGAACAGAGACTGTGGGAAAACCAGACAGGAAAACCTTCCTGCATTTATCTGACAGGACTCTGTTTACTCCTTGGATAGTGCCGGGCTTTCTCTCCTTCTGTTCTGTGTGGAAGTCTCCCTAAATATCAAATACATTTTAAAAATTTCAGTTCTAAGTCCACAACTGCATAGTCATTATTTAAGGTCACCCAACATCCATTTCTTTCTATTTCCGTAACACAGCCCTTTCAAAAAATCACTAATTAATACATCCCTCAATAATAAAAAAATAAAAAAATAAATATAAATGATAAATAAACGATGCCCTGACTCCCTGACTCGGCCCTGCCAGCCTGGTTAGCAGCACCAAATCTCCCCCAGGCCTCATCTTTTCCCTGCCTCCTCCTGTCCTGGATCTCCCAATTAGGGATAAGAGCAGTGGAAGGGATCCAGCCCCCCAGTGCAGTCAGACTGTCACCCAAAGTGTTACTACAGGGCCATAAAGGAGCTCCTCTGGAATTCTTCTTCCCAAGGGAGCCTGTTGATAAAAACAGCGACTGTTTCCATTTATTTCTCCGTGTCCATTCACAGGAGCTCACACACTCAGAGATTTGATTCGAACAGAAGGGATTCATTGCCATTCCCTGGAAAAGAATCTCAAAACCCACCAAGAACAGGAAAATGGTTATTGTTTAATCAGACATTTCCAGGAAGATCATTCTCACAGATCATTTCTCACACGGGGAAAAGGCATTTCCTCAGCCCTTCCCCTTCCCGCAGCTCCATGACTGGGGAGGGCTGAGGAGCAGGCAGGGAAGGGAATCAGGCTGCTGGGGAGGAGAATTGCTCTCCCTTCTTTCAGGTAGAGCCAGAGAGCAGAGAGTGCAGGGACAGGCATGGATTTCTTATCATGGATTCCTCACCCAGGGAATCCAAGGCAGGTTGGATGGGGCTTGGAGCAGCCTGGGACAGTGGAAGGTGTCCCTGCCACGGCAGGGGGTGGGAAGAGGGCGGTTTTAAGGTCCTTCCCCACCCAAACTGGTCTGGGATTCTGGATTCTCCCACATCAGCAGCTCTCTGTGACCCAGCAGCTCCTGGGGAGCAGCTGGGGGGTGGGCAGTGAGAGCCATGGGAAGAGGATGGGGAGTGAGAGCTTCCAGAGAAGGAACAAACAGGGAAAAACGGACAAAGCGGGAGCCCAGGTGGTGTGGGTGGAGCTGCACAGCACCCTTGGGAGAGCACCCCTGGCACAGCACCCCTGGCAGCTCCTGGGTGTCTGGCCAGGCTCTGCCTCCCCAGTGAAGCCATTCACAGAAGGACCCCCAGCCCATCTGCAGGACCTTGGTGACACCAACCCCCCGAGGCAACAAGCGCTGGGTTCTGGAGCAGGGCACAAACGCAGCAGGGCACTGGGAACAGTGGGACAACAGCCTGGGGGACAGAGTGGCTTTGCCAGCAGATGTGATGTCCCCAGAAAGCAGCGAGCCTAAAGCTCTTTGTGATGTCACCCTCTCACCTGGCCAAGTTCCTGGTGCAAACCTTTCTAGAGATTTCTCCCTGTGAGGCCCACAGAGGGGACATTCCTGTCCCCTCTCTCAGCTGGACCAATCTTTTGGAAGTCACCATGGGCCAGAACAAGGCTGGCTGGGGGTCTCTGAAGGAATTTTGTGAGGGACCAGCGAAGGCCAAGACCAAGGCCCAGAGGAGCCTCCTGCCCTGGTGGGATGGGTGCTCTGCACACCCCCAGCCTTTCCCACTCTGCAGCGGGAGAAAGGCTGTGGGAACAGGCACTGGGAAAAGGACAAGGGCAGGAGGCTTGGACATCCCCCATACAGCAAACAGGGCCAGACTGTGCCCTTACTTTGGTCTGAGAGGCTGGGAAAGGTGGGAGCTCCTGATGTCCCTGTCACCAGATTAATTCATTCTGCCACGTTTGCCATCTCGTCTGTGGAAATCATTCCGGTATAAACGGCTTGGAATTCCCCAATGAATAAAGAAATGAAAAATGAAGCACCAGGTCCTTCCACACAGGAGGATGGGGGTCACCCAGCCCCTTCCAAATTCTGCCTCATCTCAAGCAGAATTCCATCTTGCTCTGAGCCCCCGTCAAGCTGTGCTCCTGTCTCTCCCCAGCACTCCCAGTCACTCACACGTCTTGAGCCGACTTTCATTAAATTGAGATTAAAAGGACTTTCTCCACAGACAAAATCATAAAATGGAAAATGTCTCATTTCAGCTTTTCCCTCCAAATCCGAGCCTTGCCATTCAAGGGCACCCAGCACTAATAACTTCCCTGCTGAAGCAGCTCCTTCTGTTTGATTCCTTTCAAACACACAACAGAAGCTCCAAATCCCAGAGCGGTGGCACAGGACTCGTCCTCACGCACAGATTTACAGCCACACGTGCTCAGACCCCAGGGAAGGGCTGGGGCTGGCTCAGGGCAGGGTTAGGTTGGATTTTGGGAAAGGTTCTTTTCCCCCAGAGGGTGCTGGGCACTGCCCAGGCTCCCCAGGGAATGGGCACGGCCCCAAGGTTGCCAGAGCTCCAGGAGTTCCCAGGGATGCCCAGGATGGGGTTGTTGGGGGGTCTGTGCAGGGCCAGGGGCTGGATCCATGATCCCTATGGGTTCCTTCCCACTCGGGACATTCCATTATCCTATAATTTAGTTTGTGAGACTCCACTGCACCCTGAAAACAAAGGACATGAACATCTCTGCTCTGGTCTCACACTTTTCCCTGGCAGGGATTTGCTGTGAATTCAGACTGCCCATGTCTGAAAAACAGAGATGAGTCAAAAGCATCTAAAAGCTTTATCTTCAAAAATCTGGAAAGTGGTGGTTCCAGTGAAATTCTGCCAGAAAGGAAAGGGAGCTTTTCAACAGAATGGATGGAGCTGCATTTAGAGCTCGTTGGAATGGAGGGTGTCTGCATGCCTGGGTTTGTGTGAAGTTCAAAACTCGAAATAATTGATAAGAAAAATAAAAGTGGAGCAAAATTTCAGATTTAATGCAACCAAACATCCTCATCAACTCTACATTTCTGAGCTGCAGTTTTGGAAACTTCTCAGGCTTTTTGCTGAAATGCATTTGCAAACCCAAATAGAAATGATGCGTTTTGGAAAAGCAGAATGTAGAAAGCGAACAAGGCAGAGGAAAAGGGACAATGAGCAATGCTGTGTCCTCAGGTCACACCAAAGTTGTGACTCATTCCTTGCTCATTTGTTTAGATTTCAACACTAATTGTTATTAGTTCCTAATTCATCAGCATCCCTGGGCTTGGCACGAGCGTAAAATGACAAATATAGAAATTTCCTGTGAACACACAAAACCAGAAGAGATGGGAACGAAGCAGAAAATCAGAAGATCCCACTTTGATTGCTCCCAGATTTATCCCTAAATTTTTCTGCTGGAGAAAGTGCTCTTTGCTGCAGCTTCAGGGGTGGCTTTGCTGCATCCCTCTGCTCCCTCAAAGTCACACAGGAGACAAACTTCTCCAGCACTGCTCACATTTTGCAAGCCATGCCAGCACATTAAGGTTATTCTATTTTATTTGTTTGATTTTATTTTCCCTGTGAGTCACCAGGCAGCCTTAAAGTCACTGCAGGACTTAAAGCAATGAAAAGCCTTCAACCAAATTCCCTTTAAAATGAGACCTGGGCCATGTTCTGGCTCTGCTTCAAATTACACTTCCAAAGTGCGAGCCATGTTCCTGAAGGCAAATGGAAACACTTCCATCCCCTCCAAAAGCCCTGGGCACCATCCCAGTCCCTGAACTTGGCAGTGCCAATGCCATCAGCACCCCCCACCAGGGCTGGCACTCCTGGCACAAAACGCTGGCAAAAGTTTTGTTTAATTAAAAAGCTGCATTCAGGTGCGAAAGGAGCTGCTCCTCCGAGGCCCTGGAGCTGGAAACGCCTCTCAGCTCTTCACTGGTTTAACTGGAGGCTGCTCACTGATCTCCCCTGGAAGGGAGCCCTGCCAAGCACAGTTATCCACATCCTGCTGGAGCAGGGATAAATCCTGCCTGGAGCTCACATCTTCCTCACTGCCATGGACAGCTCAGACAGGCTGGGGTTCTCCTGCTGCTCCCTGGAATTTCGGGGTGTTCCAAGCCTTCTGTCTGAGGGTACAGACTCCTTCCACCACCTAATGGTTCCCCTGGGTTTTTAATGGGGAGTTTCTTGCTGAAAGCACCAGGACAGAGTAGCTGAGTTTCTGTTTCCAGCCCAGCTCAGAGCCCAGGGAGCTGCTGGGAAACAAAGGCTGAGGTGTGATGTCCCCAAAGCTGCCCCAACCCGGGGAGCACAGCACAGGCACAACACACACAGCCCCTGTACCAGTGTTCAGGGATAATGGGGCTTTGTGTGTGCTCAGCAGGCATTTAATAACTCACCTTGTTCTCATTTGCTCTCTGCTGTCTGTCATGGTTTGGGTGCTTTTAAACGTCTGCAGAGCTATTTAGAATTACTCATCCTTCTGCAGCATGAAATGAGAATCTGAGCTCCAACTGCTGGGACAGAGCTTGTCACTGATGGGTTTCATCTCCTCTAATTACTGCTGAGACAGATGTCTCCAGCACAGAGCCGTGACTCAGCTTCCCAGGGACCCACACTCCTGTGCTCCAGAAAAAAAACAGGAGGAAAAAACTTCTCTTTGTACTTTGAACTGCCAGAGGGCAGGGATAGGTGGGATTTTGGGAAGGAATTGTCCCCTGAGCGGGTGGGCAGGCCCTGGCACAGGGTGCCCAGAGCAGCTGGGGCTGCCCCTGGATCCCTGGCAGTGGCCAAGGCCAGGCTGGACATTGGGGCTGGGAGCAGCCTGGGACAGTGGGAGGTGTCCCTGCCCTGGCAGGGGTGGAATGGGATGGGCTTTAAGGCCCTTCAAACCCAAAGCACTCCAGGATTCCATGAGGGTGTTTGGGGTGCTGTGCTGCCTAAACCCCAGCCTTTGTCCTGAGCTTTGTTCTGCCCAGGAGTCCAAGCCCAGCCTGGCTTCAGCGAGGTCCCAGCAGCAATCCCATGGACAAGGCTCTGCCCAGTCAGGGCCGACCCACCAGGCACCAGCAACTCCCTCTCCTTGAAAACACGATCTGGAAATTCCTTTTCATCCTCACCAGTCCCAGACAAAGACACCAGAGCAGAACACAAGCACAGGCACTGCGCTGCTGGAGCTTGTCCAGTCTGCCCACTGCTGGGATTTACTGGGAGCACTGGGAGGACACACACAGGCTGAACTGTGGACACTGCCCACCAGACACACAACCACAGCAGCAGTGAACCCTACGTGGTGGCAATCAGCCTCACAGCAGCTGATTGAACTTCCCCTCAGCTCCACACATGCAGGACAGAGGCAGGATTCCACTCCACCTGCCTTAAAAGCAGATTTTGCTGGGTCCCACATGTGCTGCTCAAAGCACAGCAATCCTTGGTGCTGCCAATGGCATCGTGTGACGGTGGCAGAGGGACTTGGGCCTAGTCCCAGACCTGTAAAATCCCTTCAAATGAACTAATAGCAGATGTCAAACAAATGGGGGATTCAAAGGCAGCATTTAATTTCTTCATTGTCAGGGGTCACAGCCCACATCATCTGCAATCCATAATTAAGGGGTGTTCAACTCCCTCCAAAAGGCAGCAGCAATTACTCAGGACAATGAAACTGTAGTTGCTGTTTTTCTCAAAAGTGCTTTGCTTTGCCCAAACCCCATTGTTGTATCTCATTTTCACACTGGTCGTGTTTCCCCTTTTCTGCATTTTCTAAATGAAAACCAAACCTCAGAGTTTTCACACCCCGAAAAAGGAAAAGAAAGCTGAAAACAATTCTTTTTCTCATTTTCCCTTCCTGTTCTGGAAATAAAGCATTTTAAACAGCCAGAGGGCAGGGATGGATGGGATATGGGGAAGGAATTGTTCCCTGGGAAGGTGGGCAGGCCCTGGCACAGGGTGCCCAGAGCAGCTGGGGCTGCCCCTGGATCCCTGGCAGTGCCCAAGGCCAGGCTGGACATTG
>NW_024581088.1:1147476-1254608 GCF_017639235.1 Corvus kubaryi
ACATTGGGGCTGGGAGCAGCCTGGGACAGTGGGAGGTGTCCCTGCCCATGGCAGGGGTGGCACTGGATGGGCTTTGAGGGCCCTTCCAACCCAAACCTCTCCTTCCACTTGGATCCCTCCCACCCCCCCAGACTGCCCAGCAGTGGGGCCAGACACAGAGAGAGATTTCCAGAGAGGTGAGATGGGTATTACAGAGCTCATCCTCACGTGGGATTGCTTAGGAAGAGCTGAGGTTTGGCACCCCCACCCTCCTGGGTCTCTGCCTTCACCCCTGTGAGCACCCGGTGGAAGAGGCATTTTTTAGGCCTAAGGCAATGCCTATCAAAATCAATACCAAATTCCTACAAACCTCACCAGACACTGAATAAGGACTAAAATATTCAGTCACCAGCGAGAAGCTCAAGCTGTCGTTAAGTCCTTATTAAGCAGAATAAATGGATTAATCAAAAAAAAAAAAAATTAAAATTAAAAGCTTTTGTCTTTGCAGGCTGGAGACAGCCAGAGTGTGAGTGAGGATGTGAGGCCTGTCCTGTGCAGGACCATCCCGGGGGCAGGTGGGAGCAGGAGAGTCAAATTCCTCCAAAAACAGAGATTTGTTGGAACAAGTTTTAAGCCAGACTCATCTGGTTTGCCTTGGCTGTGCACAGGAAAGGCCCCTGGTCCCTGAGGGTCTCCCTGCTGTGGAGGGAGAGGGATGGGCACAGCTGGAGCTGCACCCAGGGGAGCACTCAGCTCCCCCCTTCACTAATTAGGTTAATTAAGACTAAACAGCTAATTTCTACACAATTCTGTTTCAACAGATGCCACGGCAGAGACTCTGCCTGCCATAAACCCAGGGAACTGAGCTGTGAGTGCAGGCCCAGGGCTGTCCCACCCCTGGTAGAACCTGCAGGTACAACCCCAAACTGCACAGACACAGTCATAGTGACAGCCACACTGTCACAGTCACACTGTCACAGCCACACTGTCACAGTCACACTGTCACAGTCACACTGTCACACTGTCACAGCCACTGCTGGCCAAACAATCACAGCTTTCTGAGCTCATCTACACCATCAAATCAAATCTATAAACCAGCAGGAAACCTGCAGAGAAACACGGGAAGAAAACATGGTTGAAAACTCAAGCGGTGACTCACTCGAGGAGTGCAAGGACTGGTGAGAACTGGGATGATGAGAGGATTAAAAAACAGAATAATGAGCCCCAAGTCTCAGAGGTTGAGCTGTTAATCCATGACTCACATGACTGGGGGGTGCCCGCAGGCAGCACCCACTGACACCCCTGAGAAGGGCAGGTCCAGGGACCACTGGGCACTTCTTGAGACTCTCCACGGCAAGAGCCACCAAAATGAAGGAGAAATCAAAAATCCAGAGCTGGGCAGATCAAATCTGGCAGTCTCTGATCAGCCCCATGTGATTTCACTCTGACTCTTAAATCTGTTGGCTTCAGCCCAAGGTAAAAAGACACATTCAAAGGAAAGGCACATTCTTACAGAGCTCTGCTCTGCCATCTGCAAATCATTATTCCTCCTTTATAAAAACAACTAAGTGCAAACAGCTACAAGAGGAGGAAGAAATTCCTTAGCTCCCTCCAACAGGAATTTTTACCAGCAGCCAAAAGGAGGAGAAAAGACCTGGGTGCAGCGTGTTCACTTCCAAAGCTGAGGGGAAAGGGGAGCAAAAAAGGAACAGAAAAAGTCTGCATGAGTACAACACACCCCAAACCTCCCCAGAGCAGCGACTGAACTGACAGAAGAGAGCAGTGCATCAGATACTGGGGAGAAATCCTCCCCTGGGAGGGTGGGCAGGCCCTGGCACAGGGTGCCCAGAGCAGCTGGGGCTGCCCCTGGATCCCTGGCAGTGCCCAAGGCCAGGCTGGACATTGGGGCTGGGAGCAGCCTGGGACAGTGGGAGGTGTCCCTGCCCAAACCAGGTGGTTTTTAAGGGCCCTTCCAACCCAAACCATTCTGGGATTCTGGGATTCTCTGGCTGCTGACACAGCTCCATCCACACCAGACAGAAAGAGCCAGCAAGGAACCAGCTCGAGGGGTGTCTGACCCGCAGCCAGTGCTCAGGCTGGCAGGACAATTCGTGTCTTTGGCTTCATCCTGTCCTGGGAATGAGGGGATGAAGCCTGGCCCAAAGAAAGCAGCTGTTCAGCTGCTATCTCATGATCTTTTAGACAATTTTTTTCCCTTTCCAATGTGAGTCATGAGCCTGGAACAAGTGAGATTGTAAAATTAAAACAGTTATCAGCTCTCCATCACTGGAACCATAAAACCCCTTTCCTCTCCAGTGACAATTAACAAGGAGCAAGAGCAGATAAACTGGAGCTGGCTGTTTCCATCCCTACCTAATCTGCAGATAACTATTTCCTTAACCCTCCCAGAGCTGCTGCTCCCTGTCTGCAGCACGGTCTCTGCAGATGAGGCTGTCTCCACAAAAAGGATAAGGATGTACGGGTAAAAAGCAGATAAAGAGATGGGGGAAATGCTAAAAAAAGAGGCAAAAATCTCCAGAGCTGTTGGTGAGAAGCAGCACAGGAGGGGGGATGAGAGGGAACAGATGAACTCCTGAAGCTGGGATTATGAAGGTGCCATGCACAGCCTGAGTTCCTGGGGCCTCTTCCTGGGAGTCTGTGGGAACATGGAATTAGCAGCAGCTACAGCAAGGGGGGGTTGAAGATTAAATCTCAGCTCCACGTTTGGCTCACTTGGCTGTGCACGGCCCTGCTGGGCTGAAGGGTTCGTTGTCACAGCTTGGGTACCTTAAAAGTCCTAGAATGGTTTGGGTGGGAAGGGACCTCAAGGATCATCTCATCCCACCCCTGCCATGGGCAGGGACACCTTCCACTGTCCCAGCATGATCCAAGCCTGGCCTTGGGCACTGCCAGGGATCCAGGGGCAGTCACAGCTGCTCTGGGAATTCCATCCCAGCCCCTGCCCACCCTCACAAGGAATGATTTCTTCCCAATATCCAATCTACACCTACTCCCTTTCAGTTTGACCCCATTCCCCTTGTCCTGTCCCTCCAGTTCCTGAGGCAGGGTCCCTCTCTGCCTTCCCTGGAGCCCCTCCTGGCCCTGGGAGGGGCTGTGAGGTTGTGCTCCACACAACCTCCTCTTTCCCAGGCTGCACAGCCCCAATTGCCTCAGCCTGTATCCATAGGCAAGATGCTCTAATTCCCTTTTTAGCTTTGTGGCCTCCTCTGAACTCGCTCCAGCCTTCAGCCAACCCGCACCTTGTGATGAGCAGGGGTGTGCCACGGATGAGACAGAGCCCAGGCGAGGACTGTGCTGATTCCCTGTGCAATTCCACGTGTCTGCCCTCAGAAAGCCCAGCACTGGAAACACCCACCTGTCCTGTGGGAATACAGAAGCCACTGGCCTGCCTGGAGCAGTGGCCCTGATCCCAACTGAACCCAGCTCCTGAGCGTCCCCTTCCCCAGCGGGGGTGTCACAGGAGACAGTGACAGTGTCCATACCTGTAGCCCGCTGTCCCTCACCCCTGAGCCTGACAGCTCAGCACAGAAGCCTTGGTCACCTATGACTTCCACTCATAAATCCATGTGGGCTCTTCCTCGTGGCCTTTTTGACCTTCAGATACCTGGAAATGGCTCCCAGGATCAGTTGCTCCATCCCGTCCTAGGGATGGAATTGAGGCTGACTGGCTGTAATTCCGATTCTCTTTCCCACCCTTCTGGGACACAGGGGTGACATTTGCTCTCTTCCAGTCCTCAGGAACCTTTCCCAGTTGCCAGGAGCTTTCCAAGACACTTGAGTGGCCTCTGGATGCCATGAGACAGCTCCCTCAGCATCCCTGGGGGCCCAGGGGTTTGTGTGTGTCCAGTTCATTTATGTTCCCTAACACAACCCTCCTGCACATCTTGTTTACTCCAGGGCCAACACGACTCCTCCAAGTCATCCTTGCTCCAGACCTTCCTTCTGGTCCTGGGGACCTGGGGGTTCTCCAGGACCAGCCTGACCAAGATGAAGGTGGCACTGGGGACCTGACCCTTCTCCAGCTGCCCAGCCCCATCCAGCAGCAGCCCCACACTTTTCCTGGTCCTCCTCCACCTCAGAATGACCCACAGCAGGTTTTGGTGTTGCCCTCCACGTCTTCCACCAGATTCAACTCCAGGTGGGCTTTGGCTTTCCCAATCCCACCCTCACACACCTGGAGAGTGTCTGGATTCCCTCTGAGTGATCTGGATCTGCTTTTACCCTTGAAATGGTTTTTTTATGTGTCAGGAGCTCCTTCTTCACCCACACAGACTCCTGTGACCTTTGCTTGATTTCCTGCATGTCCCAATGAGCCATGGGCACATGATCCTGGAAAATCAGCCCATCCACCTGGGCCTCGCTGCAGTTTGTGTTCTTTATTTTAAAGAAAGGCCAATCTAAAGTAACTCAGAGCATGTCCCAGCCCTCTTGGATCTCCTCCCTGAGCTGAGAAGTCCCAGCAAGCTCTACCAAAGCTGCACTTAGATATCACACTGCTAAACTACTACAGATCAGACACCACAGAGAGATGATTTGGGCTTTGTTTTTCTTGAGCATAAAAGTGCTGGAAGCAATTTTTCCTCTCTTTTATCCAACCCTGAAGCATATTATTGAGCTCTCTGGATTCCATTAAGGCATCAAAGCTGTGTTCCACACCATGGTTCTTTCAAAAAAAAAAAAAAAAAAATTCCAAACTCCAAAGTCTGCTTTCAGCTGGAACTGTCAAAATATTTTCCCGACGCAGCGCAGGTACACACTGAGGATTGCCAGTCATCCCAGATATCTTCCCTGGAAAGGACCACTTTACCTTCCTGCTCACTAAGCTTTTCATTCATTCTGTGGGCACACTTCATCCCACGTTTCCACACGAGGTAGGTAAACAAGCTGTGATTTGCACAGGACGCCCACGGGACGAGTGTGAGAGACAACACAGCAGACGCGTCACTGCTGCTCCCACGGAGACACCAGGAGAGGGATAAACGCGGCAGCAGGGCTGTGGCTGCTCAGCAGCTGTCGGGACAGCGGTAAAGTCTCTGCTGGACCCCTCTGAGCCTCACAAGGGCTGGTTTCGTTCGATTTAGTGGGCACCAGCAGCCTCTCCTGTTCGGCTGTCTCTGCTCTGATCTCACCTTCCTGCTTCCATCTTTCCCCTCCTGCTGGCTGCTCCCACATGGGGCTCTCTTTCCCCTGCCCCGCCACCCCAAACACTCCCAGATGAGCAGACCCAAGCGATCAGAAGGGCGTTTGATACACCAGCCCAGCTCTTGGGAACTGCTGGCAATTCCGCATCCTCCAAGAGCTTCTTTTGCCTTTCAGATGAGGACTCGGGGTCACACTGAGACCCCTTGTGACCAGTTCCATCCCTTTGACAGTTTTTATATGAAAAAAGGGTTGAATTGTGGCATCCTGGCCTCCTCAAGATGCACCCGAAACCAGGCAACCTGAGCCCAGCTCAGTGACAAAGTGTCAGGGTGATGAAAGCCCTTTAAGAGAGGAGCTGTTCCCAGCAGGAGCAGCCGCGTTCACCAGGCTGGCAGCAGGGTCACGGAATCACAGAGCCCCTGAGTGGTTTGGGACGGAAGGGACCCTAAAGCTCACCCAGTGCCAACCCTGCCATGGGCAGGGACTGTCCGACACCTTCCGGCAGAGATGGGAAGGGGCAATCCCGGTGCAGGGCCAGGCCAGCAGTGCTCCCCAAGTGCTTCAGCCCAAAGGGAAGGTGGGGCCAGGTACCCCGTGCCCACCCTGCTGGCTCCAGGCACACTCCTGGATCCACTCCGGCTCCGAGGGCACAGCGGGATCACAGCGGGATCACAGCGGGATCACGATGGGATCACTGTGGGATCACTGTGGGATCACAGCGGGATCACTGTGGGATCACAGCTGGATCACAATGGGATCACAATGGGATCACAATGGGATCACTACGGGATCACTATGGGATCACTACAGGATCACTATGGGATCACAGCGGGATCACAACAGGATCACAGCGGGATCACTATGGGATCACTACGGGATCACTGTGGGATCACTATGGGATCACAATGAGACCACTACAGGATCGCAGTGGGATCACAGCGGGATCACAACAGGATCACAATGGGATCACGATGGGATCACTATAGGATCACTATGGGATCACTATGGGATCACAACAGGATGACGATGGGATCACTATGGGATCACTATGGGATCACAGCAGGATCACTACGGGATCACAAGGGGATCACTATGGGATCACGATGGGATCACTATAGGATCACAATGGGATCACAGCAGGATCACTACAGGATCACAATGGGATCACTACAGGATCACAATGGGATCACTATGGGATTGCTATGGGATCACAATGGGATCACAACAGGATCGCTATGGGATCACTATGGGATCACAACGGTTGGCTGCCCAAACCCAAACACTGCATTGTGCTCTCCAAACAAACGCCCTGGAGCCAATCCCCCGATGCCTCTTTCACAAACAGAGCTGCTTAATTAGCCCAGGATGAGTGATTGCATAATTAATGGGCAGCCCCTGGAGCAGCACCGGGCTGTGCACGGGCCCAGCGCAGGCTCCCAGCCACGCCAGCACCCTGCAAAGTCACGTCAGTCACGAAATCTCCAGGGTCTGATCTTCAGGGCGTTGAGTTTTTACCTTGTTGCTTGCCCTGCCAAGGCTTCCCAGCTGCTTGAAGAGCAGCTCAAGCCTATTTTGTTATATTTAAGACTTCTCTTGTTCAAAAGTGTGGCACTTTGTGGTGTGGTTCAGCAGTTCAGGTTGGACTTAAACACTGGAAGTCTTTTCCAACCTTAATGATTCAGTGATTTCCTTTGATATCAGTTTGATAACAGCATGAATATTCAAAAGTAGATGGCAAACAGGCCAAAATACCCCCACAAGCTGCTCCCACCACTGCCCAGCCAGGGCTGTGATGTGTTTTGGTGCAGCACTGCCTACTGAGTCCTTCGAAAAATCCTCATTTTCAACAAACCTCAAAGCTCAAACTCATGAAAATACACTCAAGGTCCTCACGAAGCTGTTCCTTTATCTCTTAAACTCACCAAATCTGGATATTCTGAGATTCCATGACCATCAGCTCAGGGTACCACGTGACTTTTATTCTTGGAATTAGTGGCAATTCACTGGGAGCTGGATTTGCAGAGTATTGTGGCCAAATATATTCCCTGCTGCATAAAAAGGCACAGAAAAAGACTCCTGATTCCCATTTTAAAGACGGGGAACCAAAGTATAAAATAGTTGTTCAGAATTCCAGAAGGAACCTGCAACAGCCAGGCCACGACTCCAGTGCTGGTTTGTGCAAAGGACTGACCTTTCCAGTGCCCTGGAAACAGGTGAAATATTACATTTGCTACAGAGAATAAGTGAGGATGGGAAGAATTCAGGGGGAAAAAAGGAAAAAATCTTGCTCTTTGCTTATTTATAGCCCCAATCTGTGCTGCTGAAGACTCTGTGCCTGCTCACACCCAGGAGACTGCACAGAACCACGGCCAGATGGGCAAATTCCCTACAAAAGGCTCAGAGGGGACGTGGAAATGGATCTTTTTTCCTGATCAGGAAGCTCAAACTGACAACATTCACTTTGCAGAAAAGTCATTTTGCAGCTTTGAGCCCTGCTTTGCAGCGAAGATGGTGAAATTCATGAAATCCCTGGAATGAATGCAAGCCTGGACCAGGCCAGGATGTTAAACCTGAATCTCATCAGGCAGGAGAAAAGGCTGGGGTTCAATTCATGCTCTGAACTTATCCCAGCTGCGAGCAGGAGGGAAACGGGGAAACAATAAGTTATGCTGCTTCAGCATTTCTGCCTTCAGGCTCCCAAATTCAGCAGTTTCAGCTGGTGTAAGGCTTGGTCCATGGAATCTTCATCCTCAAAGAAATTCATGGCATTTAAGTTAATCATTAATGCTGCCACAGTTTCCCTCTCCCCAAAAACAAAGCAGCCCTGACTTTCACAAGGAAGTTAATCCACATAATAATATCTATAATAACATTTCTACCCAATATATAAGCACTGATGTATAATCCTGCTGGTGCAGGGCTGCTCAGTCCCTCCTGGGTGGGAGCATCCCCAGCATCCCAAAGGTTCCCCGCACGCAGGAATTCAATTAAGGCACTGAAAGGCAGCTCCTCGTAGCGCTGTGCCCAGACAGGCACAGCAACTCCTGCCCACAATTAACCAGGCTGAGAAAACAAAATGAAAGCTGAGAGCAGCCCTCATTCTCTATTGACTAAAATTCATACTCTGCTTTCAGATAAAGGCCACTGTCAATCTCCCCCCGTGTCGGAGCCACTGGGAGGGGACCGAGGGTAGGAAATGCTGGAGCTGCTTTTCAAACCAGGGGAAGCTTCAAAGTGACAAGAGAGAGGAACAGAAAGGCTGTGGGAAGCAGAGTGGTGGGAGGTTACAGAGGCCCTGAGGAAAAATGGGATTATCTCAACAGCTTTGAGGACAAACACCTTCCTTGTGATGGGCGACGCCAGGAAATTGTTCCCTTGCTTTTCCAAACCCCTGCTCTTCAGCCATTGAAATTCTCTTTACTGTCCTGCTTGTCATGTTGTCCTCTTCTCCAGTCATTCTGACTTCAGTCCAGACTTGGGAAACACATTCCTGGTGGCAGGGAGAGGACTGTGGTCCCCCGCTGCCACTGCTGGGACAAACCCTGTCCTGTCCTCTCCTCTTTTAGCTGCCTGCACTTAAAACTCATCAACTGTGATATTAAGAGAAAAGGTAAAGCAGAGACAGGGCTTATTCATTGATCTTGCTGCTTCACTTATGAGACATCACCAGAGCCAAGGCTGCTCATCAAAATGTCCTTTTATTGCAGTGACTTTTATAATGTGAAATGTTGACTATAATCACATTTATAATGTGAAATGTTGATTATAATCACATTTATAATGTGAGATGTTGAGTTAAACATTTCACCCAGATCACAAAACTGATTTTATTTGGTGCTTCCAAGCAGTGTTAAAGTCTGGTGGGCCCCTCCTTCCTTTTCTCAGTCTTGCTGATAACTGAGTGTCCTGGAGAGCCTGGAAGTGAACTCCTCCCCTGGGCTGTGCTCCAAGAATCCAGAGCTTCTGCTACCCCTGACAAATTCCCACTTTGAATTCATGGAATCTCAGAGCGGTTTGGGCTGGAAGGGACCTTAAAGCCCATCCAGTGCCACCCCTGCCATGGGGAGGGACACCTCCCACTGTCCCAGGCTGCTCCAAGCCCCAATGTCCAGCCTGGCCTGGGACACACCCACATCCTTCTCCAGGTGAACAATCCCAGCTCTCCCAGCCTCTCCTCCCAGCAGAGCTGCTCCATCCCTCGGCTCACCCTGGAGCCTCCTCTGGGCTCCTCCAGCAGCTCCAGCTCCTCCCTGGGCTGGGCCAGGGCTGGGGCAGCTCTGCAGGTGGGGTCTCACCTGAGCACAGGGGCACAATCCCCCTCCTCAATCTGCTGCAGACAGCAAACACAGTTCAGTTTGTAATTAAACTCTGAAGCATCCACAATTTTCCAAGCTCGTACTTTGAACACATAAATCCACTGCCACGTGGAATTTCATCCAACTTTACAGAACTGCACGGACACGGCTGTTCCCAGAAAATCCCAGCTCGGACAGCAGCTCCCCCTCACTACACTGGGGCAGGGTCACTGCCATGTCCTTGGCAGGCCCCACACTCAGCTATCCCAGATTTATGATGGGATTTATTATGGGATGCATGGATTTGTGCCTGCCATGCTCCACAGGGATTCCTCCAGGCTCCTTCCATGCCCTCAACACACCAAGGACTCATTCAGCCTTGTTTCTTGGCCACTTTGCAGGGAAAGTTTGCCCTGAAAGAGCTGCATCAGGGGTAGAAATTCAGGCACAGGGGTGTGGTGAAACAGCTTTCCTTCTTGAACAGCCAGCCCAGGGTTTCCCTTGGGCATTGAAGAGACCTTGAGATGTTGAGGGCACCCTTAGAAGGCAACACCGAATGCTGCAGGTGAAAAATGCTTGGGCAAGTCCTCAGAGCTTATGGAAGAGCCACAGTAGGCAAAAATGATAAAATCAAATATACTCCAACACATCCCCTCCCTGTCATCCTGAAAACAGAGCTGATGAAGGATATTGGATTCAGATGTGATTTCATCCAACACCACAAACCCCTAGGACATGCTGGCTGGAGGGAGACGAGGGCAGCCTGAGCCAAAGCCCTGACCCAGTTTTCATCTACTCCTTCTAAGGAACAGAATGTGAGCCCTGTGGGCTCAGCCCTGCTCTCATCTGCTGCGCAGGAGGGAGGGAAGAGAAGAAGAGGGTGAATGAAGCACTTTTTTTTCCTCTGAACAACAGCCAGGCCAGGAAAGCAGAGGAGCAGCAGCACAGCCAGAGCTGGAGCAGCATTAATGGGCCATGGGAAGAGCACAGCCACCAATCCCCCCGGGAATGTGGCTGGAATCCCTGGCAGTGTCCAAGGCCAGGCTGGACACTGGGGCTTGGAGCAGCCTGGGACAGTGGGAGGTGTCCCTGCCCATGGCAGGGGGTGGAATGAGACAGGCTTTAAGGTTCCTTCCAACCCAAACAATTTTGGGAGTCTGATGACAATATAGGGAAGCAGCAAATCCAACGCCAGCCCTGCAGCCCCACCTGCAGTGAGAGCTCGCAGGCGATGTGGTTTTAGGGACATTGGACAACTGGGACTTGAATCTCTGAAACCTTAACTGGGTGATCTAAACCCCTTCCTTGGTCGTACCTCCAGCACTCCAGCACCCTCCTGCCTCTTCAGAGATGACCCCAGAATCCCAGGATCGCTGAGGCTGGAAAAGCCCTCCAGGATCATCCAGTCCAAGCTGTGCCCGATGCCCACCCTGTCCCCAGCCCAGAGCACTCAGTGCCACCTCCAGCCCTTCCTTGGGCACCTCCAGGGATGGGCACTCCAAACCTCCCTGGGCAGCCCCTGCCAATCCCTGAGCACCCTTTCCATGGGGAAATTCCTGCTGCTGAGGAATTCCTCCCTGAGCCTCCCCTGGCCCAGCCTGAGGCCGTTCCCTCTCCTCCTGGCCCTGTTCCCTGGCAGCAGAGCCCGACCCCCCCGGCTGCCCCCTCCTGTCAGGGACTTGTGCAGAGCCACAAGGTCCCCCCTGAGCCTCCTTTGCTCCAGGCTGAGCCCCTTTCCCAGCTCCCTCAGCCGCTCCTGGGGCTCCAGCCCCTTCCCAGCTCCCTCAGCTGCTCCCCAGAGTCAGGCCCGAATGACAGGAGCTCAGTGGGGCAGGGAAGGTCAGGTTGGGGGGGGTCCCAAACCTCCAGCCCTCCTGCAGGGTCCCCACGAGCCCCAGTGACCACAGCCACCCCGGCCTTGGAGACAGCTCGTACCTCAGCAGGGCCGTCTGTGGTGGGCTGGAGCATTTTTACTCCATGCCAGATCCAAGGATTTACAGGAGCTATAAAAGCAGGGAGCTGCTGCATCTTCTCCTCGGTAGCAGCTTCCACCCATCCAAGAGTCCCCAGTTCAGGCCACATCTTTCCTTTGTCCCTCACCCCTCTCCACAAGCGCCAGTAGCATGAGCCTGTTTTCCTGGCAAAAACAAGCCCGGGAGTCAGCGGGAGTTCAGATCCATAACAAGAAAATGATGGAAAAAATTGGAATAGAAAGAGCCAGGATGATTTCTCCGTGGCTGCTGCTTGGGAAGGAACAAATTCTCGTAGCCAGCTCAGAGTCACAAGTCAATAATTTTCTGTACTGGTTTAAACTCCATAAAGATCATGAGCAGCAACTGCACAAACATTTCAGCTCTTCCCGTGGATTCTTCTAAATGAGGAAAAATAGATAATAATTGCTTCAATAAAAGCCTTTAAGGAAAACTAACTTGGAAAAAAGTGGGCACTATCAGGCAGTTAAAGGCACCTTTTGTTTGTGCTGGGCAGGATGCCCAGAATTCCTTTTCTTTTCCCTGATCAAGCAGGCAGCCATTCAAGTGTCCTCAAGGCCCAGCCACAGGGGTTGGGAAGTGATTAATCCTGCACCAGCTGCCCCCCTGCCATCCTTCATGTGTTTTTCCAGATAAAATTAGAGAACACTTCATTCCCCCTTTAATTTGCAGGATATTCACCTGCATTCCCAACACTTATTACCACATTCATGTCGGAATAACTCGGCTCCAGACCCGATGTGAAATTGAGTTTCATTTCCCAGGCTGTCCATTATATTTTAATTAATTCTGCTCGTGGCTATTAGCACAGTGCCAGGCTGGGACTTGGATGTATACAGGAAATTCCAGGAAAGCCATTTCTGCAGGAGTATTTTCGCAGGGAAGCGTTTTCCCGGGTCCCTGGGTTTCTGTGGAATTTGGGGACAGTGGGAGCTGCCCAGGTTGGCCGACTGAGAAGCCAAAGGCACCGAAGCTGAAGGAAAAGTGTGGGCAAGGCTCTCCCAGATTTGCACTTGTGGCTTTTCCAGAGGAAATGAGAGCACAGAAGCTGGGAGACACCTTCAGCCCACAATGGTAACTCCTCACCCAGCTGGATCCAGATATTCCATATCCATGTGGGGTTGTGGGGCTGTTACATGGAAAGAGGAGACTTCATTAGACTTGGAGCTGCTGGAAACTCTTTGGGAAGGAAGAGCAGGTGGATCCAGCCCCTGCTCCACTGGTGGTGGGAAGCAGGGAAGGAGCACCGAGAATTCCCTGTATCCTGAGCTGTGGAATCATTGGAATCATCCCATGGCATTCCAGCAAGAGTTCAAGGTGCCATAAAAATCCTGTCCTACATTCTCTTTTGAGGCAGGTGATTTCTCAGCAGCACAGCTTTCCATCAGCTGTGTGGAACCAGTGAAAACATTCCCACAAGGAGAAAGTTTCAGGGTTTTCTTCCAAGGAATTTTGCAGCCAATTCAGGGCAACACACAGAACCTGCACCACAAGAGCTCTGCCTCCCTGTGCCTTCCTTCTTCTTAAACAGGAAAAACCCTTCATCTCCTAAACACTGTTTCCATTCCGTGGTCAGGTAAATAATATTCCAGATGTCCTCTCTCCTCAGGGAAACTGTTCCACACAATTCCTGCAGCACCTGGGTTCATTTCAGGGATTTTCTGTCTGGCAAGTGTCACAGCTGGGACATGGGATGGGAATAGGAATTTGCAGTATGATTATTCTGACTTCTGGAAAGCTTCAGCAAGGTCCAAATGATCCTTTTGGACAGGGAATGTGAGTTCTGCTGCCAGTGGTTTCCCCCTGAATTCAGCCCAAAGACACAAATACCTGGAAAAACCAAGAGCTTTAGAGTCCCTTTTTTAATGGAGCCTTAAATAATTCTGCGTTTCTATGCATGGCACAATCTATATTTGAACAGGACGAGTGGGAAAGCACATGAAATCCAGTGATTTGTAACCGAGGACCGAGAAAAACCAGATATTTTATGGGAGGTTTTAGCTTTTTACTGTGAAGGCGGTGGGGGGAGAAAATGCAAGTGAATTTATAACACAATTTTCCTCGAAATCCTCCCCAGAGAACCGAGATAGAATCAGGGCTGGGCAAGGTTTGGATAAGCAGCTTTCCAGCACAAAAATAATGATTTTTGTGATAATGTTGGCCAGAAGAAAGTGGCTGTTTCACTAGGACCTGGAATCCCTTCCAGCAGGATCTGGTCAGAAAACTTCATCCAAAGCCACAACAGCCTGAAGTTCTCCACCACTTCCACCCCAAACTGCCGGGGTAACACCTTCAGGGACACAGAGGCTTTGGTGACCAGTGACGAGGCTTTCCCTGATTTTCTGCAGCACCAGAGTGATGGAGCTTTGGCTGGGGAAAAGGATGCTGAATTCCAGCTTCTTTAAGGTTGGAAAAGCCCTGGGAGGTCATCGAGTCCAACCACCCCCGGCACTGCCAGGGCCACCACCACTGCCCCACGTCCCCAGGTGCCACATCCATGGGGCTGTTAAACCCCTCCAGGGATGGGGACTCAGCCCTGCCCTGGGCAGCTGTGCCAGGGCTGGGCAGCCCTTTCAGTGAAGAAATTCCTGCTGCTGCTGCCCACCCTGAGCCTGCCCTGGCCCAGCCTGAGGCCGTTCCCTCTCCTCCTGGCCCTGTTCCTGGGAGCAGAGCCCGACCCCCCCGGCTGCCCCCTCCTGTCAGGGACTTGTGCAGAGCCACAAGGTCCCCCCTGAGCCTCCTTTGCTCCAGCCTGAGCCCCTTTCCAGCTCCCTCAGCCGCTCCTGGGGCTCCAGCCCCTTCCCAGCTCCGTTCCCTGCCCTGGACACGCTCCAGCCCCTCAGGGTCTGTGTTGTCCTGAGGGGCACAAAACTGACCCCAGGTGACCACAGCAGTGCCCAGCACAGGGGACAAACCCTGCCCTGGCCCTGCTGCCACCCTACAGAAGATGACTCCTTTTCAGGGAGGTTTCTTTAGCTTCCAAATTTCCCCATCTGTTAATTCCCAGGATTAATAATCACTGGCTGCCCAGGCAGCATTTGCCACTTCACTCCACGTGTGGCAGATCCCTGTGACTGTGGCAGAGCCCAGGATAGGGAATAACACGGGGTGCCCTTCATGGAGCAGAGCCAGGCTGCTGCAGCTCGGGGGCTTACGCTGGTTTAGTGTAAATACAGAGCTTTAAACACAGCCACTTCTGATCTCCAATCAGAGGCAGAATAATAAAATAATCCACTAAAGATGGGAGCTCGAGAAGATGCAGGCACTAAAAGCATCCTTTGTTGGGAGGCTCAGCTGGCTCTGGACCAGAAAGCTCTGCCTGGAGATGGAGAAAGCAGTTAATTTGTTCTGCTGCTAAAACACAGATTAAAGTACAAGGCTAAAGCACAGTAAATAACATCGTGTTCCTTATCAAAGCCAATTGAATGCTTGTATAAAACAAACAGAAACATTTTATAATTCAAGTGGAAAAGGGAAGGAGCTTGGATTTGCACAGACAGACCCAGGCATGGGCTTTCTAAAGGCATTTTCTCTCCAGGAGAGGAGCAGTCCCAACCTGCCTTCATTGAGGACACACTCGGCTGTGGACGTAATCCATCACTTGGAGCCCTTTCTTTCCTTCAGTAATTATTTGGAGTTCACAGTGTATTAATTGAGCGGGAGATCTCATCTCCACAGCATGCTAAAAGCTCATGTGCCATCAGGAAGCAGCAGCAGCTCTCCCTGGGCTCTGGCATTTGCCTGCTCCTGGCAGTGCTGGGGAAGATCGAGGGGTTGGTATTTGTGGGCAGGCAGACAGGGCAAGGTGCCCACACCCCAGTAACTCACCCTCAGTGACATGGCCACTTCCAGGCTGGGCCAGCACCGCATGGGGAGCAGTTTATCCCGCTCCAACAATAGATCTGATAAAGAAAGAGCCTCAAGCTGTGCCAGGGGAAGTCTAGGTTAGATATCAGGAAAAAATTCTTCACTGAAAGAGTGATTGGGCACTGGAATGGGCTGCCCAGGAAGGGGGTGGAGTCAGCGTCCCTGGAGGGGTTTAACAAAGCCTGGACGTGGCGCTCGGTGCCGTGGTTTGGTTGATGAGGAGGTGTTGGGTCATAGCTTGGACTTGATGATCTCAAAGGTCTTTTCCAACCTGGTTCATTCTGTGATGCAGTGAAAGAGCTGAAAGAGCACAGATTTGAACTGGGTATCAGGAAAAAATCCTTCCCTGGGAGAGTGGGAAGGCCCTGGCACAGGGTGTCCAGAGAAGCTGTGGCTGCCCCTGGATCCCTGGCAGTGTCCAGGTTGGATGGAACTTGGAACAACCTGGACCAGTGGAAGGTGTCCCTGAGATGAGCTTTAGGGTCCCAAACCATCCCAGAATTCTCTGGTAGTGATGTACAGGAGTGACCTGGGGATAAAGCCAAGTGTGAATGACAGGGTCCATCAGCATTTGTGAATCCTCCACATCCCTTTCCAAAGCACTGCTCCCGAAGGAATGCCCCGCTTCCCTCCCAGACTGATGCAGACCCAAAGCCACCACTTTGCTTTTCATTCCAATCACCAGAGACACTCGAGGAGGTAACAAACGGAAAGGATCCTTGCCCTATATATTTCCACAAGAATAATTTGCTTTGCTCTATGCAAAACCTGTCATGAATATGTATTCCAGCAGCAGCAGACATAAATCAGAGCTGGGGGTGAAGGTGCAGCATGCAGCTCCTCAATTAGGAATCTTCCTTCCCTGGAGATACGGCAGACTTTGCAGGAAGGCACTAGAAGCCACCTTGTCCAGCGCAGCCAGGGTTTCAGGAAAGCCCTGCCCTGCTCATTTCCCACTGCCAGCATTGCCGTACTTCCCTCTCGGAATTATTTTAGAACGTGCAGGGTTTGGCAGTCCCAGCCACTGCCAGGTCACAGAGGTCACCTGAGGCTCCTTCTCAGCAAAAAGCCCTCGTTTGAGTGGGGCTGGTGATGCTCTCATGGCACTCAGATTAACAGAGGGATGTACAAAGGTACCAAGGCTCTGTTCTCCTTCAGACTTTTCCAGGTTGGAGCAGGCCCAGGGAGAGAGATGGTTTTTTAATGTCATTTTTAAACGAAGAGGCAATATTCATCATTGCAGCGTATTTTACCTGGTGATGGAAATGAAGAGATGGTGCTGGTGCAAGCCATGTTCAGCCAGGGAGGATCTGGCACCGTGGTGTTGATGTTAACCCACCCTGCACGCCTGCTGCAGAGTGGGCAAACCCTGCCTGGAGACACAGCCGGGCTGGCTCAGACTCACACACAGCTCCTGGGAGTGAAACCTCCCATCCCTGACACCGTGGCTCTCCCCTGACACACCCCTCTCACCTGGAGCTCTCTGGCATTTTTTTCCTGCTGAAATAACCCAAGTTACATCTTCTCCTGCTTTCAGAACACGTGCCCAAGCTGTGTTTCTGAGCAGGGGGAGCAGGAGTCCAGGGGAGCCCCAGCAGGGGCATGGGGTGCCTGTGCTGCAGGGAGCTGTGGGCACAGCCACCTCCACCCAGCTGCAGCCCCGTGGGGACATCAGGCCACGCACTAAATCCCTTCACAAACCCCTCCCAGCAGCCTGGAGATCCTCACTGGCTTCTGGCCACTTCCCAGAGCACCAGGAGCGGGTGCTCCAGAGACACAGTGAGAACGGAAAGCAGGCCCAGATCCTGGAAAATACAAATCTGGGAGGACAGAGCCCAGGGAAACCTCGTAAACCACCAGGAGAGCTCAGCCAGGCCTGAGCTCAATCCCTGCTTGTATGCAGATCCCAGGTTTGGAAGGGACTGTGCTGTGGAACCGTGATGCCAGCAGTGCACAGTGTGGTTGCTGTCACCAGCGTCCATCCTGCAGCCAGCAGGAAGGCTCAGCTCTGCTGGAACTGCTGGATTCCCTCCCACGCCAGCCACAAGCAGCACCCCACAGCAGCAGCGGCTACCCAAACACACGCTCAGGGAAAACACATCTGCAAGTCCTGCACTGACCCCCCTCAGCCAAGGGCAGCATTTGCTGTGCTGGGAGGGGGCAGAGTCCCACATCTCCCAAAGTCCTTGGGAGCAGAGCAGGGCTGAGTCCCACGACTGCATTTACTGGAACATCGATACCGTAACGAGCAGCATGCCAGGAGAACTCCCACAGGGATGAGCCCGCTGGATCACAAAGGACGGCCACATGCCTGCCCCTCATTCTGCTGCCTGTTGGATCATCCAGAAAGGGGAACAGCAGAGCAAAGCCAAGAGGCTGGCGTTGGATGCCCTGGAAGTGATGCCTGTTAACACTTTTGGGTGCTCCCAGGATTTCTGGCACAGCCCAAGGCTTTGCATTCCCATGCTTAGGGACACACCGTGCTCATCATCACTTCAGCAGCCCTTACTTCATCATCAAACAGCAATAAACTTGGGTTCTGTGGTTCCTTAAATTCAGGAATACTCTGCCCTGAGGACCAGCCAACAATAACAATAATAAACAATAATAAAATATATTAAAAAAACCCCATAAAGACCCCCGGGCTCCATTTACCACAGGCACTGCCACATCGCATTCCAAGAGAAGATTTCTACCTCCTCTGATAGTAACCAAGAGAAACAGGAAGATGCCAGACTAAAGACTGCCTTTTTGCCTTTTTATGCTTGCAAGACTCAGAAATTCAGGTGAGTTTACCCTATTTCAAGATTTCCCCTTAGCAAACACCACGGAGCTGCCACTTTCTGCCTCCAAGAGAATTTGTTATGGATCGATTCAAAAAGCAGGAGAGCAGAAAAATGGGCATTTTCCGGTGACTTTAGTTGTTACCTGCTGCCCTGCACATGTTCATGGGGAAATAGCAGCATCTGCTTTGAGATCTGACCCTGTAACTGCCAGGACAGCTCCAGGACTGGAGCAGCAGCTCCCGGGCACCGCGCAGGAAGCGCGAGGCGAGACGTGGCGAGAAGTGTTTGATATCTGTACGTGCCCGGGAGAGCATCTGCTGCCTTTAAACAGCAGTGCCTTCCAAAGGAACCGAGATGGAGCAGGGAAAGACACAGTGAGGGACAGTCTGGGAATGAGGCTTTTGCAGGCCCTGAACAGGACAATCCCCCAGAGCTCAGTGCCTGGCCAGAGCCGGAGCCCGTTCCCTGAACAGCTGATGCAGCACGGAGTATCCATCCCGAGGTGGAAGGAACCCCAGGGATCATCGAGGCCATCTCCTGGTTGTGCACAGGCCAGCCTGGGAATCAGTTACAGCACAGGCTGGTCGGGCTTGGGAAAGCCGAACTTTGAAATGATAGACACGGGCAGGGGTTGCTGGGTGTGAGGGGTGTGGCTCCCGCAGTGTTTGGGATGCTCCAGAACAGAGCACCGATGGTCAGGGCTCACTGCAGGGCAGGAGCTGTCTCCCACTGATGGCTCCGGCTCTGGTGTCACCTCTGCTGAACGTCTCCAGACGTTCCACGTGTCCCTGCTGGGCCAGGGAGTTGTGTCTGTGCTGACCCGACCCCGGGACACGGACACACCAGCTGTTCCACTGAGCCTCAAGCATCCTCAATGCTTTTTCTTTCTCCCTTTTAAAAGCAGCGTTTCAATCACTCCTAGAAGAGAAACAACTTTTCTGAGGTGGAGACTCAAAGCTGCTTTTCTTTGCACTATAAATGTGTCCTGCAGTCCCTTTTTTTATCTGAGCTCTGCTGCTGCATCGATTCTGTTCATCTCCTTTCTAACCTGCTGTTCGTGTGGAAGAACAAATCCTGGCAATAACAGCAGTGCCAGAAAAGCATTTTATAGAATCACAGAGTACCCCGAGCTGGAAGAGCCCCACAAGGATCATCCAGTCCTGCTCCTGGCCCTGCTCAGGACAGAGATTTGAGCTCTGCTCTGTAAGCTGCATCTCCCCAGCTCATCGAGCTAGAGAGCCCATCCCTGCTGCCTCGGGGTACCTGCAGCCTCTGTGCCTCGGCTTTCAGCCCAGCCCCGGCTTTTATGGCCCAGCTAAACCTCCCTGAAGTCACTTAATGGAAGCGCTGATGCATCGGGCCTCGCTGCAGGGCCCCGGTGCCAAACACAGCACCCACAAAAGGATACAGATTCCATCTCCCAGCATCTCCACGAGAGAGCCACAAAGGAAGGGTCAAACGAGGAGCAACAGCAGGAAAAAAAATCAAATAGAAAATTCTGTAGCATCTGCCTTTTAACTGGCTTGGCTGGGCTAGCAGGGACACAGCGAGGAGGAGGCAGTCAGGCCCCCTAATCTGATTAACAGCTGATTAAAGGGCAGTGGCTGAGAAGGGAAGGGGGTAAAGGGTTAACAAATAGCACACTCCTCACTGCGGAAGAGAGAGCGCTGTCTGCCTTGATGATGAAGTGAGTGTAGTTGTGACAGATCTGGGGCTGCTGTGCTTAACCTCTCCTGCAAGGAGATTTTGAGCTGATTTGCTCTGTCAGAAGAAATCCTTCCCACTGCCAAGCACTTCCCTCCATCTGAGGGTTTAGCTGGCGGCAGGGAGCACAAACAACTCGGAAATCACTTGCTGTAAACTTGTGGGCATCTCCTGTGCTCTCGGGCTCTCCCAGAGCTGTCCTGCAAACACACAGGAGCTGTGGAGTGAGGCCACACAGGCAGAGGGCAAACAAGGACTGAGATCCATCTCTCCTCATCCCCAGAGCTGAGCCACCCTCAGGCCCTTATCCAAACTCCCAGAGCAGGAGTGAGACTTCAGCAGGAGGAACCACTCCGGGCCCAACTCCTTCTTCTCCTTTTAAAGCACAGGAATAGCCCAGGATTCTTCCATGAGGTTTGGAAGAGGAGACCCTTCAATAAGAAGCCCAGAGCACTGCAAGGCCACAACCAACACGCTGCTGCGTGCTCAGCAAAATGAGGGGGAAAGGGCAGGGTGGAAGAGGCTGAGCAGAGGCAAAATCCTGGAGTTCTCTCTTTGCCTTCAGCCAAATCCAAGCCCAGGTTTTTTACTGGGAAGTGGTGCTGGATGTAGCCAACAGCTAGTGCCTGGTGAAGAGGAGGAACATGCAGTTCTGCCACCCCAGAGCTCACTCGCAGCCTTGGGCAGAGATGGGGGTGACATTTAGAGCCAGAAGCAACCTTCTCTGCATTTAATAGCCCTCAGCGGGCTTTTCCAGGAATTAATGCAGGAACTTGTTGAACAAATGAACCTTTAGCAGCAGCCAAGTACCCATGCACAGAGTAAAGCAGCACCTTCGGTGTTTCCAAACCCCTCTGTGTTCTCAGGGCAGGGCCCAGGGAAAAGCCTTTTTGCTTCCCTATCGCTTCTGATTTAGAGCTTTCCCACATCCTCCTCCTCCCTCCAGGCTCCGGACTCTCTCTGCTGAGCACTCCCCCCTTGATGAAGGAGCCCTTCTGTGCCCTCCATCACCTCCTCTGAACCATTTCCAGCTTGGAATCACCTTTGAGCCTGCAGTCCCAGAGCAGGCAGGGTGTGGGCAGCCAGAGCAGTTTATTCCCAGCTCCTTTCCTGATAAATCCCCGTGGCTTTGCTGCCACTGACTCAGAGGTGCTGTTTGCAGGAGCTGCCATGGTGACACCTCCATGCAGAGGAGGGGACAGAGTTTCACAAGGCCCAGGAGGGACACGGGCAGGGAAATCCATGGGGCTTGCAGGACCCTGCATCAAACGTGGCTCAACCATCACAAAACTTCCACCTCCGAGGGAGCAAACACCCCGGGAGCAATTCTAACAGAGAAACCTGCTCAGCTCCGAGAGCCACAGCCCTTCCAGGTGATCACCAGCAGCATCTGTACAGTGCTTTCCACGCCTTTCAGCTGCCTCCATCAGACACTCTTCACTCTGCTCTGTTTCCATTATCTGCCAGGAGCTAAATGCTCTCCCTGACAACAATTGAGCTGCTCCTCTAGAGCACAGCTCTCCTTTCTCCCTCCCAGTAATGCTTCCCAGTAAGGAAAGCAGCCCCAGGACTTGCTCCTAACTGGAATGGAAATATGGAAACCCAGGAAAAGGAATCTTCTTTGCACTTCCTGAGGTTGTGCTGAGAAAAGCTCAGCAGGAGCAACATCATCCCCTGAGATCTCCAGCCTTGGGTCACGTTTCCTTGTACCTATAAAGAATATTGCTCCTCTCCTTCCATAAAGCCCTGGATTTACACCAGCAGGGTGAGAACTGCCTGAGCAGAACCTCCATCAGGTAAAACACACCTCGTTTATTCTGCAGCTCCAGTAATGGACCTGAGGGCGTAGATCAGCTTGGGGAGCACGCACTGTGCACTACCTTAAACGCTGCTATAAAATAAGGAGGTTTATGAATTCCTGTTGTTTAGTTAATCATCGGTTTATTTCAGAACCCTGCACACTGCAAGGCAGATCAACTTGAGGGGAAAAAGGAAAAGAGATACAATTTTATGGGAAGATAAAAAAAGAGGTTTATTATATATAACCATTAGAGTTCCTCCTTCAGATGTTTCAGTGTCTAATGAAATTTAAAGCTCTCTCTGTGTTTTCCTCTCTCCTCTCCAGCGATGATTGCCTTTAGAAATACACCCCAGTTACAGTAACATAACCAGAAATGATGGCATGCCATAGGTATTTTATTATGCATTCAGTTTTTTAGGGCTCAGATTCTATCTGCACCACAGAAACATGGTCAGTAAAGCTGCCAGAACTTCTGCAAAGACAGCAAAACTGACAATTCCCCATTTCATATCACATTTTCAAACATATCTCCCTCTTAAATGTTACAGGTCTTCTAAATTTGATGCCAATAAACACATTTTCCCCTTTAAATGTGTCCCAGAAAGCCAAGCAAATCCATTAAACACAGTGAGTGCTACCCCTGGAGCAAATGAAATCAGGTGTCCCAGGCTCACACTCCCCTGGCTGCTCATTTTTGGGAAGATACTTCTCAATTTTATTGGACATAAAGGTGTGGGAACAGGTGAGAAAGATTCAGTGTCTACGTGTTCCTCCCAAAAAATGAAAATACAGCTGCTGTAAATGCTTATAAATTTAAATATAACAGAGATTTCAGAAGGAAGAGGCACTTTGAAGCAGGACATAGGGCCAAGCTCCCCATCCTGGGGTGCAAATCTCCACCAGAGGGTTTTGGAGGCAGGGATGACACAAATCCACCTCCTACCCCTTTTGTCAGGAGCTTTTCCCTCCCGAGGGAGTTGGCTCTTGCCCAGGTGGTTCCCAGCAGGATCCTCACCTCCCCAGGGCACGAGGCTCCCCTGGCACCAGCTCCTCAAACCCAGCACCCATCAGAGCAGCAGCACCTGCTCCCAGACACCCCGAAGCAGCTGAATCCAAACCTGTCCCCAGTCCCTCACCTCACCTGGGGACACCAGACACCCCCTCCGTGGGCTGGTCCTTCCACTGGGGATCCATCCACACTGGATGCAGCTTCAGCTGCCACATCTGAGCTTATACAACAGGAAAAAATCTATTTCCTGACAGTTCCACCTGAGGTAACCACCCTGCTCCTGCTCCCGAGCACCGCTCGGATCACACCAGTGCTAATCCCTGAGCAACTGCTTGCTCCTGTAGTTTAATCTAAATAGACAACAGAACTCTTGTAAAAATGAGACAAAAGACATGACAAGACACACTTCCGTGTGCCTGACAGAAGCAGCAAATGATGGAAATGAACAGTTCTGAAGGGCTTTTACAATGGTTCACTTGGCTGCTTTTGGGCTGTCAGCAAAAATTACCAGTGAGGTGCCCTGCTGGAGAGGGTCTGCCTGCTGCTCCTGCTGCTCCTGCTGCTCCTGCTGCTCCTGCCATCCACACAGCCCGAGCCACGGGGACCTGGGTCTGCTTCCTGAGCCATTTGGAAGCCTGATTTGGAAGCTTTTGCTCCGTGGCCTTAGAAGCAGTGGAGATGCAGCTCCGGAGAGGAGACAGGAGACAGGAGACAAACCCTTGGCCAGGAGGTGCAGCCCAGCTGCAGCAGATGGGGTCAGTGACGGGGCTGGGAGAGCCTTTAGCAAAGCAAAGCCACGGAAAAGTGATGCCGTGCTCTGATGGGATGGTGTGGGATGAGGGGGCACCTGAGCAGCACCACGGACAGTGGAGTGTCAAGGTCCCCAGTGCTGGGCAGCAGCTCCTCCCTGTGCAGGCAGCAGGAACCCAAGAAAACTCCCGGGGACTCGGTGGCTGTGATGAAATTGGACTGGAAACGTGGTTGCAGCCCCTGGATCCCGTGGGTAGCTCGAGCTGTGGAGGGAGGTTGGTGTGGGGAACGTGGCTGAGCAGCATTTTGGGTGCCCAGGTGCCACAGCCACACTCTGCCCCTTGCTCGGGGATTGGGCTGTGGCTGGAGGAGCAGGAGCTGCTGGGAACATCAGGAAAGTGCAGCTTTCTTCCAGCTCTGCTTTTTTCAAGGGTGGAATGAAGACATCTGTGCTGGCCATGGAAGCAGGAACCCCTGGGCCACAGCCTGGGCCATCTCCTGTGCCTCCCCACCTCCGAGCACCCTCTGGAACAAGCACAGAGAAGGAGAAAACAATTCCTGCCAAAATCCGAGTTCACCAGGATGGTGAGAGGTTACAGGATCTGGAGCAGAATCCAAATGCTGGGGAATGCTGGGGTTTAATGTTCGCAGCCAAAGGCCAGGTTCCTGATCCTGGAATAATCCAACGAGGAGCACGAGCTTGTTGCAGACCCACAGGGTTTCAGAATGGCCAAAGCCAAAACGCTGAATAGAAACCAGGTGTAATTCTGTACATTTAGATGGATTTAAACCCAAAATCCTAGGAAGGAGAGGAGAAGCATTGAACTTCCAGATGCAAAGTTGGTGTTTGTTTGCAGCTCTACAGCTGCGGAGTCGACCAAACCCAACCGAATGGGGGGTGACAGCTGAGCCCCAGGTGTGGGTTTGGGTTCACTCTCCTGGAGCTCACACTGATTGGAGGGGACTGGAAAGAGGGAAATGTGTCCAGACAGCACAAAAAATCACAGGGGAACGGTTCAGTCCTGGGATTTGGATCAATTCCCTCCATCCAGAGCTCTGGGGACAAAATGAGCAGGCACAGGAGGAATCCAGAGCAGCTGGGGTTCACACTGGGAACCTTCCTGGGCCACCTGAAAGGTGAAAATCAACAGTTGTGTCCCTTTGGTGGGGGGATAACATCTCTGGATGGAAAAGACCAGAGAGCAAGAAGTTTCTTTGCCATTCACAATTTGCCAGCTCTTCTACAAGGCTCCATCCAGCCCCTTCCCCCCGTCCTGGCTCATCAGTAATATCCAATATTTCCTTTGGGAAGGAAACAAAATGCATCCCACCAAGCGATTCTGAGAACCCTGCTCTGCCCTCAGCACCATCAGTGCTGGAATGATGCCAGAGGTACAACCAGATGCAGCAGCTGCTGCAGACAGGTCAGCCCCAGGCCTGCCCACTGCCAAAGCTCCTCCTGCAGGCAGGACCCCCTGCCCTGGCCTGGCAGCTGTGCAGGACAGGGGTGTGCAGAGTGCTGGGCAAAGAGCTGAGGAATTTCAAAGCTGAGGCGCCAGGAGCATCCCCAGTGGCTCTGGCAGTGGCAGCCAGGGAGCAGGGAAGGGACAGACCACCCAGGATTCCCCTCTGAGCACTTGTCACACCTCCAGGGCAGATCCTGTGGGTCCTGCTGTCACCATGTGCCTTGGAAAAGCAGAGCTGCAGACTCAGAACTCCCATCTTCCATCTGATGTTAGATATATTTAGTCCAAATGTGAATTTATGCCTAACTGTCTCTCTCAATTTAACTCTGCTGCTTTGACAGAATGAAACACCTCCTACAAAAACAAACGGGGGTTCTTTGTGCCTGAGGCAGGCCCAGACAGTTCTCTCCTCCCTGGGATTACACAGGAATTCTTCATTATCAGCTGCATCATTTGCAGTGGGTTCTGCAGTGCTGGGAGAGTCTGAGGCTCTTTGCAGGCTGAGCTTCAAGGCACAGATCTGGTATTAAGGAGCTGCAGTCAGCACAAAGCTGTATTTCTTGATAAAGGAAAAACTCAAAAAAAAAAAGGTGATCGTGGCCTGATTGATGCCACTTCATTTGCATATGCCCACTAGCAGCACTTTGGTTAATTAACACATATTTTGTGTCTGTAGATGAATATGAAATAATGGCTTTGGGTATAAATTTCAGCACTGAACAGGTTCACTTCCCTCCTTCTGTATTTCCTGTGTAAATAAGACATCATAACTCCCTGGAAGGTGGTGACACATGACAAAAGCCAAGAAGGATGTACTTGTATTTTAAAGCCAGATGAGTTAATTAGCTCATAAAACGGAAGCACTCGTTGGAGGGACGGGGATGAGCAACACCACCTTCTTCCAGGGAGAATTTAATTCTGGGAATATTAACCCTTATGGCTCAGGTTCAGTCCAGAGGCCTCGATCCAGAACTTCACTTAAGCAGGTGAAATAGTGCCCCAAAATGGAAAGGGCTGCCCAGGTGCCCGGGAGTTAAGTGCTCTGCTGGATCCCAGCCTGGGCACTCAGAGGTGGAATTCAATTTCATTTTCTGATCTGCTTCCTGCACCAGCAGCTTCCACCCAGCTCAGGCAGAGATAGGAAACACTGCTCCAATCCCAGTGCAGAAAAGCCCCAATAGATCCTTCAGTTCCATGGCATCCAGTGCCTCAGTGGTCGAGTTTTTAGGCAAAGCCAAGGAAGTTTGAGTGAACCACTGAGTCCTTATGGAATTTGAGGCAGGATAGGGCTGGGGCGTGAGCTCCAGCAGGAGGAGGCAGCCGAGGAGGTCAAGCGGCAGCATCTTCCCAGCTGAGGGACTGCTGAGGAAACCCTGGAGTCAGGAGAGGGATCAAAGAGGTTAAACACCTCTCAGGCCTTAGGCAGAGGTGCATCAGAGCCATCAGATCAGCCCTGAGCCAGCAGTCTGGCTGTGAGGAAGGAATCACCTCAGAGCACAGGAAGTTCACCGCTGTGAGGGAGTTCCTTTCCCAGGGAGCTCCGCCTGGGAATGCTGCTCGGAAGGATTCCCACAGAGCTCCGTGGGGATCATGAGGACACTCCAGACAAGGATAAATGCACAGGGAAATGCCAATCCTGTCCAGTTGTTCCCACTGTTATCTCAGGGGTGCTCAGGGCAAGGCTCAGTGGTGTCACATCGAGGGACACGCGCACAGGGCTGGGCTCCTGCTGCTCATGGAAGGGAAGGGGAGATTTTCCAGGATGGCTGGAGGAGATAAGGGATGAGTTCCTGCTAAATTTGGCTGGGAATTTTCTCCTCCTTGTTGCACTGAAGCAGTCCCTCAGGTCTGGGAAAACTGTGGGAGAAGGGAGCCAGTGAATGTGAGAGGACCAAGCAGCTGCTGCTCCTGAGCACTGCCACGGATCCTGGCAGAGCCCAAGGATGCCAACGCCTTCCCTACACACAGGAGGTGCTGCAATTCCTACCCCAACCAAGCTTCAGGCACACAAAATCCACCTGGACATGGCAAACCAGGCCCAGCGAGCTCAAGGATTTGTCTGGATCAGAGGGAGCCACAGGCTGGACGTGGCATGATCCAACAGGGATCTTTCAGAGCCTTTCCTGAAGCCTTGGAGCCAGGCAGGATCGTGCAGCCAAACTCCTGCTCTGCACTCCAGGCACGTGGAGCTGGTGCCAGCAGCGGGAGCATGCCCAGCCACACCTCGGGCACAGGGCAGGAGCAGGAACTGGAACACAAACCCTGGGCTGGGTTTGGGGAGCGCTGGGGGCTGGGAGTGGCATGATGCATCCAGCCTGGCCCTGGGCTGACAGCAAACACAGGACTCTAAAGCACCCCAAACCCAGGGATTTGGGTGTCCAAGGGGGATGCAGGAGGAGCTGCTGGGTGCTGCAGCCGCAGGGGATGGTGGAGGAGGCAGAAAGGCCTCTCTGACTCTGGAGCGCAGCTGCCTCGCTCCAGGGCCGGGGCAGTGTCTGGTCACTGTCTGACTGTTGTGTCACCGTCATTCCCCGCTGGCTCCGCAGGGCTGGGATGGATGTGGGCAGGGAAATGCTGTCAGTCTGTTCCCTGCCATCCCAGCAGCCTTCCAGCTGCATTCCCTGGCCAGGGGCAGTTCCGAGGAGAAGGAAATGCAGCTTAGCCAGCTCTGAGAGCCTCGACTGCAGTGAGGGCCCGTGGAAAACAGGGGGTTGTTTGTAAAAATGAACAGGTTTGACCTCAAAGTCCTTGAGAGAGGACGACAGCAAAGCCTCACAGAGACCCCAAACACACCAAAAGCTGCCTGGAAATTTTTAACTCCAAGCTTCTGGGTTGAAAATCACAGGAGTGGAACAGCATTGATTACATCTTACCAGGGATAATCCTCAAGCTTAGGAGAAATCTGGAGTCAAGAGAGACTGTCATCCCTGGAAAAAGCCAGCACTCAATGAGCCAGGGCTGCTCCTGCCCTGCCTGAGTCATCAGACACCAGAAGAGGGTTAAAACCAACTTTGTGGCTCTGGCAGAAGTGGGAAGAGACCTGTGTGTCCCACAGCCCCAGCAGGTGCATCACAAGTGAGTCTGCTTGTAAGAAAGGACAGACAAAAAGACAAAAAATTCCCTTTGCTCTGCAGTCATGCCAGGCAGGGAGCTTTCCAAAGGCTTTAGGAATGTAATGGGATGAAAAAACGCCTCACGCCTCCCCTCAGTTCATTACGAGCCTCATTTCTCGGTGGGTAGCTCCACGTCACATTTTCCTCGGCATTTCCCAAGAGTGGCTTTTTGTCAGAAGACAAAGGTCAGTTTTGCTGGGAGTTGGATTTTAGGGAGAGACAAGCCTGTTTTTTCTGATTTCTGGGGTAATTTCTATCCCAGACACCGCAGCACACGCACAGAGCGAATGTGCTGTTGCTCACCTTGCACGGGGAGGAGTGAGGGCAGATTTCAGTGCTTGTTCCAGGCACCCAGGAATGCTTTGGAGGACAGTTGTCCTCCAGGGAGAGCAGCTATAAAACACCTTCCAGAGGGCCTAACTTTGCTGCAGCTCAGCAATTCCTGACCCAATCGCAGCCTCCAGGCACTCGGGGAGCCAGGGCTGCTCCAGCTCATGCATCATCCCTGCAGTAATGAGATCTCAGGGCTGGAAATGGGGCCGTGGCCCAGGCAATGGGACAGGAAGGGCTGGCCCAGAGCCCAGGGGGCCGATAAAGAAGGGAAGCAGTGTGCCTTGCAGGATGCTGGGCAGGATGGAATTGAAATGATTTATTTCCCTGCTGGCACCCCCCGTGCCAGCTCCTGCTGCAGGGAAGTCCCTGAGTCCTCCCCACACCAGCACGGAGCGGCTGGGGACAGGTCCTGGAAGGGGCAGCACTGAGGGATCCCTGGGGATGAGATGGAGGGATTCCTGAGCATCCCAGCCTCGGCTCCCAGGGAACAAAGGACATGGCCTCAAGCTGCACCAGGGGAGGGTCAGCTTGGACATCAGCAGGAATTTCTTCCTGGAAAAGGCTGCCAGGCACTGGAACTGCCCAGGGAGGTTTGGAGTCCCCATCCCTGGAGGTGTCCAAGGACGTGGCACTCAGTGAAAGGGGGAAACTGCAGACTCAGCACCTCCTTTGCCACCTCCTTCCCCACAGAGGATGGAGAGCTGGAAGCCCAGGAGAAGTAAAAGGGATGGAAGTCATGCCCAAGAAACACAGCGTGGGATGGAAAACCAAAAATGAACTGTCCTGGGGGCACTGGAGGTGTCTTTGGTGTCCCCAGCCTGGGTGTGGGCAGGGGTGGCAGCACCTGCTGGAGGAGCAACCTCAGTGGAGAGTCAGTGAGAGCCAAACCCTACAGCAGGGGAAATTCAAACCTCCCCAAAGTTCAGTGGGAAGAGCAACCTGGATGAGTTCTGCTGAGCAGGAGGAGAAGAGTCCGAGCAAAGCTGAGCACGGCGGGAGCTCCCTCAGGGTTTGGGTGCCATTTTCTGAAACCCCTGGCAGAGGGCACAAACAAACCAAACTCTGCCAACCCAGGAACCTGACCGCCCCTTGTCCTGCTCCCCACAGCCCAACAGCCACAGCGATGCTGTGCCTGCTCTGCACATCTGGATTTCACCACCCAGGCCCCTGGGTAGGCTCTGACCATGGCTCAGTGTTAAACCAACCCCTGACAAATCCCAACCACTGCCTGCCAGAGGCACCAATCCCATGAAAATCCATAAAAAGCTGACACCTGCCAGAGTTTCAAGTGACAACGAGGCATGGCTGAGTCCTGAAATGGATTTCTTCACCCACCAGTCACTCTCACACGGTTATTGCACGGGCAGAGCCGTCACATTTCCCAGCAAAGATGATCAGTGTCTTCCCAGCATAAAAATCAACTTGTCAGGGACAACAGGAGAATCAGCTGGGGTGAAAATATCAGTCCCTTCTCCCTCCCCCCCCATCCCATCTGCCAGCAGATAACAGGGGTGACAAATCCTTTGCTATCAGAAGGGAGCGAGCCGGGAGCCTCCTGCCATCCCCTTCCCAAGGAGGGACAGCCACAACCCCCAGCTCCTCCTGCTCAGAAACAATCCAAACACGGCTCCATCTCCATGGAGAAGGCTGGGATGAAAAGCATTTTACCAGTTTAGAAAATGAGAGCAGAGCTTCAGCTCAAGCACCCTCAAGCACCGACCGTAAATCCTGAGCTGACAGCTCAGATGCCAAACCTCGGGGCTGAACTCACACTTGTGCTGATTCCTGCTCTTAAAATAAATGCAGGCAGTGATTGGATATTGTTCAGGGGTGGAAATATTTCTTCTAACCACGCCACAATCAGTCTGAAGAGCAAAATCTCCTCTAACAGGGGTCCAGGTACAAATAAACAGATGGAGGTTGTGTATTCCTGGTGTATCAGTGTTTCTAGGAGCTTTTCCAAGGTCAGTCCTACCCTGACTCTGATTTTCCTCCAAATTAACTTGATTTTTATTTGGAAACATCCTTAAGCCCCAATTTCTAAGTGGATTTTGGTGTCTGACAGATAAAACACTTACACAATACTGGTCTTGAGTTTATATTGTGGGCAAGTTTGGGTTGTGGGTTTTTTTGTTTGATTGTTTCAACCTCTTTTGATGGGTTTGTTTTTATGTTTGCTGATCTGCAGGAATCTGCAAGGTCCCAGCAAGGCATCAGCAGGTCTGGGGTAGCTGCTCCATGCCCCTTGTGCCTGGAGATGGAGGAGGGAGAGCT
This sequence comes from Corvus kubaryi, assembly GCF_017639235.1. NCBI lineage: Eukaryota > Metazoa > Chordata > Aves > Passeriformes > Corvidae > Corvus > Corvus kubaryi. The sequence goes on from NW_024581088.1 coordinate 1,178,008, forward strand.
GATCCATTCCCACACAGCTTCATCCCACAGATCAGGCCGGGCCAGCTGCGACTCCCACGGCTGATAAATAAAACTTCTCCAGGTTTAGTGGTTCCCCTGTTGCTTTTCCCACATCTTGCTCCAACTCCAGCATTTCTTTCCCTGATAGGTGAGCACAGGGTTTCATTCCCTGCTGGAGGGAGTCCAGCTCAGGGGTCCCAGCACAGGAAGGAAGTCCAGGGGAAGCCCAAGGGGCACCTCTGCTCTGGAGTCAGGCTGGGAGAGCTGGGGGTGCTCACCTGGAGAGGAGAAGGCTCCAGGGAGAGCTCAGAGCCCCTTGCAGGGCCTGAAGGGGCTCCAGGAGAGCTGGAGAGGGACTGGGGACAAGGGCTGGAGGGACAGGACCCAGGGAATGGCTTCCCAGTGCCAGAGGGCAGGGCTGGATGGGATATTGGGAAGGAATTGTTCCCTGGGAGGGTGGGCAGGCCCTGGCACAGGGTGCCCAGAGCAGCTGGGGCTGCCCCTGGATCCCTGGCAGTGTCCAAGGCCAGGCTGGACACTGGGGCTTGGAGCAGCCTGGGACAGTGGGAGGTGTCCCTGCCCATGGCAGGGGTGGCACTGGATGGGCTTTAAGGTCCCTTCCAGCCCAAACCAGTCTGGATTCTGGGATTCCCCTCCTGCCCACAGCCCCACTTGAACATCCCCTCCACTGGCTCTGCCTCATCTCCACCTGGCCAGTTTTGGGAAGACCACAGCTCCTCAGGGATGTCCAAAGAGTGGATGTTTGAACAGTACACGGGCCCCAGAGAACAAAATCCCCAGGAATTCTACCCCAAAGCCTTCAGCTGGCCCAGGGCACGTTCCCTCCCTCCCTCCCTGCAGCCAGGGGTGCCCACACCTCCTGCAGTCAACCACAGAGCAGAGCTGGGGAGGCACCCGCAGCAAACTCCCCTTGTGCTGCCCCAAGCCCATCCCTCGGAAACCGGAGCGGATCTGTTCCCACACGTCCCAGAAAAGCCCTTCCCTGCAGCACCCGCAATTCCATGACTAATTCAGGCTCCTCAAAGTGAGGTGGGCAAAAAGCCCACGAGGAACTGGATTCATCCCTGTCTCCTGTGAACCCTGAAAGCCTAATAAAGCCTCATGAATAAATTACAGGCTTTTCCAAACAATGCATCATCCTGGATCCCACCACGCTCCACATCCCGCATCCCCCGGCATGCCAGGAGAGGTGACAGTCCCTGGGAATGCTGGAATTCACACCAGGCACTGATGGACAGGGATTCTGGGTGCAGCCTGTGTCAGCTCCCTCTGCCTGCACCCAGACTTGAATTCATTAATCAGAAGCACTGACAGGGAGACGTTGGAGGATGATCAAGATCCCACAAACCCCATTTCCACGGACATGTGGCAGAGGCAGAAAGTGCCTCCGTTATAACAATTAATTCCACCCTAAGCAGGGATGTTTCTTCCATTTTGGTGACAGGCACTCCCTATTTTTTAGATATAAGTTCCTTGCAAGCCCAAACCCAGCCCAACCTCCATCCAACAATGGAACAGTGCCCCCATTACACTCCCACCCACCACTCTCCATGGCAATTCCATGCAAAGCCTCCTGGAGCCTGAGTTCCCAGTCAGGCTGGCAAGGCCAGTCTGTGCTTGCAGTGCATTTACTTTTATAAAAACAGAGGAGAAAAAAACCCAAATAAAACCAAAGCCTCTTTCTCCCAGCCGGCAGCTCTGCCGTCCTCCCTCTGCTCCCACCCACGGGAACCCTCTGCTCCCATGGGCTGCTCAGCCCTCACCTCAGGCCCCCCAGATGCTGGAAGAGCTGCTTGCCCTGAACACCCTCACTTGGTTTCTTCCCAGGAAGAGACTGCAGAGTTTTATGGAGAATGCAAGCAGGAAGAGAAGGATTTGATTCTCTGGATGCGGAGAGAGTCAGGCTCCCGTGTGGAATTCAAACACACTTTTTGACAGCTTTGCTTTTGTTCTTTTGCTCTCAATATTTCAACAATGAACAATCATACTGATACCAACTAAACAGGCAGGAGGTTTGTCCCAGTGAAATGCCATTACATCTCTTTGGAGGGTTTCTGAAATTGAGAGGACAGAGCCGGGGTACCCCTGGGAGGATTGATGTCCCTGCCAGGGCAGGGGGTCACTTTTGCCTGAAGAGCTGCAGGAGGAGGCTCTGATTGCTGAAATCACCTCTAACAACAACTTGTTGTACCCCTTTATTTCCAAAGCTGCACATGGAGCACTCAGGAAAGGCTGGGAGAGCTGGGATTGTTCAGCCTGAAGAGGAGAAGCTTCGAGGTGACCTGACTGTGGCCTTCCAGGACCTGAAGGAGCCACAGGAAAGCTGGAGAGACACTTTGGAAAGGGCTGGAGGGACAGGACACAGGGAATGGCTTCCCAGTGCCAGAGGGCAGGGCTGGATGGGATCTTGGGAAGGAATTGTTCCCTGGGAGGGTGGGCAGGCCCTGGCACAGGGTGCCCAGAGCAGCTGGGGCTGCCCCTGGATCCCTGGCAGTGCCCAAGGCCAGGCTGGACACTGGGGCTGGGAGCAGCCTGGGACAGTGGGAGGTGTCCCTGCCATGGCTGGGGTGGGATGAGATGGAGATCCCTTCCACCCCAACCATTCCATTATTCCATGATTCCCATGCCTGGGAATGCCACTGCATCTGCTCCATGCACATAAATCCCCTGGCTTGGCAGCACCAGAGATCTGCCCTGTTGGATCTAGAGGACAAATTCTGGGGGAAAAGTCTGGGATACAAAGAGGAGATGCCACACTTTTCTTCTGGAAATACTTCTAAAGATCCACCCTGACCCTCAGCCCATTTAACAGCAGCAGTAAAAGCAGCTCAAGTCAGTCGTAAACCTCAAAGGGATCCCTGAATTGTGCTTGACTTAATGAATCCAATAATCGATTCCTGCTGCACAAATAAGGTGTGGGATGGATCAGCTAATAAGCATTCTCAGTTAATTGCTTTCTTCAAGTGACAATTTGTACAAATGATACCATCAAAGTAGTAATAATATCCCTATTGATTAAATTAATCTCGAAAAGACAACTCAAATAACTTTAATTAGCAATGCATGACACCAGCACGAAATGCTCTGAAAAGAACCTTGCAGCCCATCCCAGAGCTTGAAATCGTGGCAGCAGCCACGGCACAGACTTTGGCATCTTTAGTCCAGCAGATACACACAATTTCATGGAGCATCTTCAGGGAATGTCTGTGAGTAACCATGGAGAGCCACGGCTGCTCCCTGCAGAGCACAGGCGAGGCACAGGGCACAGGCTGCCTCCCCCCTTAATCACACACTGAAAACCACAAACAGCTCTGGAAGAAACAACAACTTTTCAATGGAAGGAGCAGGAATGGGGAGTGAAGTCTCTGTGCCAGAATTCCCACCTGGAGCTGCTGGGGACCCACAGCAGCAGCAGCAGCACTGCCATGAGAATTGGGCACCAGGTTTATGAAATCAGAGCAGAAACCCCTTCAAACAGAAAAGGGCTAAAGAGCTGGCCCAAAGCTCGTTCAGAGAGAGCAGGAGGAGCTGGGCCAGGAGAAGGGGACGCAGCACCCACGGCACCCACGGCACCCACAGACCCCAGTGACCCCACAGCCTCCCCAGGAGGGCAGGGGAGCCTCGAGCGATGGAACTGTGGAATCCCAGAGTGCAGAGAGCCCAGAGCCACGCTGCGAATGGGACCGACAGGGCTCTTCCTTTAAGGGTTTTTAGGGGGTTTTAAGAGGCTCCTGCAGGACTTTCCTCATTCTGCTCACTGAACTCGGCACTGACAGAAACACAAGGCCCAGGTGTTTCCCCACAACAGGCACAGTGCAGCTCATTTTACACCATGTATGGAATCATGGAATTCTTTAGGCTGGAAAATTCCTCTGAGGTCTTTGAGTTCAACCGTGCCCCCACAGCACTGCCAAGGCCACCAGTGGCCCATGTCCCCAGGTGCCACATCCCCACTGTTAAACCCCTCAGGGATGGGGGCTCCCCCACCCTGAAGCACATTAATAAAACAGGACCCTTTACAGGGCTTTGGCCCTTCCAGGTTAGTCCAGCCCAACCCTCTCAATTCTTTATCTCATGATGGTTTTCAGATTCCTTGATTGAATTTCCCGTGACAGGGTTAGCTTCTGCTTTTGCCTGAAACACTCCACATTTTCCACCTCCTTCTTGTGGCCTCGATGAATTCATTGTTTCATTTTTGTTCTTTGGGCAGTTCTGGCTTTAGATTTTTTAGATATTTTGGTGCCAAAACCACTCCCAGGACTTGAGGTGAGGCTGCACCAGTGCAGAGCAGAGAGGGACAATCACATCCACAAAACATTTAAAAAGCATCCCAGGATTCCCAGAACGATGATGGAATTTGCTCCATCATACAAGCAAAGAAACACTTCCTGTATTTATATTCATCCAGGAATCACTGAAACAACCAAGGAACCCCCAAATTACTTCTGGGACTCTAGACAGCCTCTTCTCAGGCAAAACAGCAAAACACCCCCAAAAAGCCTTCGTAATTTTCTATTCACTGATCCTTAAAAGCATTTTATTAATAAAGAGTCCTTCTTTACCACTGTGCCATGAGATCTTGGTCACTAAAGGAGACACTTGCACAGAGATTGATTTCTGGAGCTCGAGAATCTTTAAAATTCTACTCTGTGTGGTCTTACAAGGCAGGTTTTTAAGTATTTTGGCTCTCAAAACCACCCATCATTTAAAAACCTTGACCAGAACCCACAGCCTGAGTGGGAAAAGGTATCGCTTAGAAACTCAAGCTTGGGAAAGTCAAACTGGGGAAGAGAAGGATTCCTTTTTTTTCCAAAAGGATATTTATTGGCCTTATTTAAAAATCCAGCACGTGAAAAAGAAGAGGACAAATGCTCACCACTTTCTCTGAGACATCCATCTGATTTTTCCAGTTAAGAAGCCAATCTTGAGTGAAATCCCCCCAAACCAGGCAAATGAGCTGAATTACTGTGAGAAGAGCAGCTCCACGATGAGACCAAAAATCCCAAATCCACACAAACCAGGAGAGCCTCAGGAGGAGCTGGGTTTGGAGAGGGATCTCTCCAGCCCCACTGCAGGATGAGCAGGAATCACAAGGAGAGGAGCTCTGTGGCACATTTAGAGCCTTCAACTTCCACTCCCTTGTTTAAGTGAGGTTATTGCTCCTCATAGCCAACAACAACAGATTTCTGAAGGTTCCTCTGCCTTGCCAGCAAAGCAAATATCCTCTGGTAAATCTCGGAGCTGAACAATGATTTTTCATTTTTACAACAGCATAATCAATGCAATTTCCCCAGTTAGAAGTCTCCAGCCTCCCCCTGTGAGCTCGTTAATGCACGAGTGTTGCACTCCAAACCATGCCTGGGAGAATCTCGGCAGACTCTGCCATCCTGGGTTGCTCTGAACACGGAATTCATCGCTGATGAATCACTTCAGTGTGTGTAAACACTCGAATCACTAAGCCAGATCTAATACTGTACACAGTAATCAAGGGATGGTGTTGGGGCGGCGGCACCGAGGCAGCTTTGAAATCCTGGCTCGTAGAGTTTTGATGCCTTTTCCTGGTGTTAAAATCAAGAGTCATACACAGTTAGAAGGGGAAAAGGGATTTTACCTTGGTATTTATTTTAAGGATCCTTAGGTGCACACGTCCAGGTCATATGCATCGAGATGCACCCACCGAGTGTGTGTGTCCTCCCAACATTGGGTATAACCTTATAGGTGTTACTAATTAGCAGATCTATCCAAGATTCCCCAATGAGAGGCTCAAGTGAGCCCCCCCTCCCCAAGGAACCTTCCCCTGGATGGTTCTATCTTGGTTTACAGAATATGTTCTGGAGAGCACCTTGGGCTCTGGGGCACACTGATCCCTAACTACGAAGCTTCTAAAATGTTGAGTCTCTCAGCTTGACAAACAAGTCCAAGAATGTTGGCAAAAGCACTGGGAATACAGAAGTTGTAAAAAGGTATAATGGGTATAAAAGAAAACGCAAAAATCTTCATGGCATCAGTTTCACTGCTCAAAGCTGTTCAAAGCAGGTTCTGTGCTTGTGAACACATTTTATTTGCAGATGCTAAATGCCTGGAAAAGATTTGCAGGCTTTGTGTCTTCCTGAGACACTCACAGTAGTCTCAGCACCCCCAAACGCTGCTCACCCAACCGTGTTTCTCCTGGTATTTAAGATCCCTGCAACTTCCAGCAACACTGTGGCAGCACAGCCAAGTTCAAGCTGGAAATGCCCTTTCATTTCAGCAGCTTTTTGCATCGGGTCAGACAGATTAAAATCCAAGGCAAAAAATTAAACTCACCCCTAAAACCAAGGCATTTTTCTCCCCTGAAGTGAAATTAAAATGCTGTGAATCCCATCACCTCCCAGCTCCCCTGAAGGATTCCAGTAACTGTTCAGGCCAACTCAGTAAGAGCTTTGGGTTCCTTACAACACGGTGAGGCGACATTTTTGCTGCCCAGGTGGCACAAACCTTGATGCCCAGCTCGATGTTCTCCCCTCCGTACACGTCCATGCCGGGGTCCAGCAGCCCGATCTCCCCGAAGAATTTCCTGTTCACCACGAACGAGCAGCCGATCATGGCCGGGGTCCTGCACCGGGAGAAACCACAGGAATGCACAGTCAGGGACGTTTCCCAGCCCTTACTGGGCCATGGGCTCATTTCTGCAAAGCTGCTGGGTTCAGGTGCTTCCCACCACTGGTTATCCCAAAGACTTTGTGGAAGTGAGTGAGCTCTGTGCCTTTGAAGACATTATTTTACCACTGCAATCAAATTGTCCAAAATTTTTACCGTTGCAATGAATTGCCCAAAATCCAAGCTCATTTCAAAATGGAGAAAGGGTTTTCCTGGGGTTAAATTCTGGAGGAGCACTCAGGTTGTGGCTTTGCTGGAAATCCCTTGGGGTGTCTGTGGGCAAGGGTACAAGCTCTGCCCATAAACAAGGGAAATACAATAATGCCCTTTCCTTTCTCTGACGTCCAGCATGGAGTAGATTTTAGGATGGAATCTACTTTTTAGGGTATTCCAGGAAAGAGGGTTTCCAGTTGGAACCACAAAGGAGCCATCACTGCCAGCAACAAGCTCGCTGCAGATTCGCAGCAGCAAATCCTTTAAGAACTGTTTGCAGAACCATCTGTGGGGTCGCTTCCCAGCCGCCCCAGTACCAGCAGGGCTCTGGGTTTGGGATCAAGGTGTCACATCCATCCTGCACCTTGTGTGCTCCAGCTCAGAGCTCTCAGCTCACACTGCAGGAGTGAGGAAGCTGGGAGCACCCATGGAATAGCCCACAGAGGGAGGACACACACAGGGCCGGGGTGAATCTGTCGTAAGTGTGCAATTTTAAGGACGTTGTAGAGGGCTGTGGTTCCTAATGACCCTCATTACTTGCAAGCCCCTGGACCAGCTCTCCAGCTGCCACAGCTGCCCTGAGATGAGGATGCAGTTGTGATTCACACACTCTGAGATCACATTTCAGGGCGTTTCTGGAGCGCTTAGCGCTGCCAACCCTCTCCCTAAAACTGCACTTTGCCCAGAGCCCAGCGCTGAACAATCCCGAGCGGTTCTGCTCGGGCTGCTCGGGGGCACTCAGCTGCTGCTGCCGTGGTTTGTGTTTGTTTGCTGTGCACAGTTTGCCCCTGGCATGTTCCCTGGGCTAAAACAGAAACATGAAAAGCTATAGGAGAAAGTTTCACGAAGGATGTCTGGACTTCAGGTGGCTCTCTTGAAAGCTGTTTATTGCATAGGCGAAGTTACAGCATTTCAGGGAGTGGGTATCCAGAGCCAGCCCTACAGCTGTCAGCTCCAGCTGTAGGCACACCTGAAGTTGCTTTCTGTTCAAGTTACAAAGCATTCTATACTTTTCTTTGCAGAGTATCTTAACACATAACAACCAATAAGCCCCATACACAACACCTTTACATTTGCCTATAGCCTATCATAGCTACTACCATCACCATATTATAGTCATTATTATCCAATCACAAGAGTAAGTTATAATTTAAGCTTACAATGGAAAATTCTCAGACCTCTCTTCTTCTTGCTACATCAACATTTCTTGTTTGCCTGCCATATATCTCTTCTTGGTAAAGACACGTTTTCTATTTACTTATGCTCTTCTTGAGACTTATTTACTTGGTGAAAAACATGTCTTTGTTTGTAGTCACGTACCTTTGTTCTAATCATAAAAATCTCCTTCCAACTCATCTCCAACCTTTGCCTTCTCAGTTACTCAGCGATCAGTGTTTCAGCAAAACATCCTTTATTCTATATCAAAACTTGCTTCCATTTCTACCTCATCCCCAGGTTCTACATTCAGAGATCTTTCTGCCAAGCCTACACACCTGTGAAACTTTCTTACTAAACTTTCATCCTCCCCAACAAAAAGCACTCTCCCGTTTGCCGGCTGCTCTCTGAATCCATGCTGTAAAGGAAAAACCCAGGGATCCACTGAGTCCAGCAGCGAGCTGCCAATGAATTTTACAGCGAGGTCCTGCCAGAGTTTGATTTTTTTTGGGGAGTTCCAGGACTTCCCTGCCCACCCTGAGCTCTGAGCTCTGAGCAGGGGGATGGGATGGCCCTTGGCAATCCCACACCACCCAGGAATGCCTGCTCTCCAGAGGGAAGCTGCAGAGGTAGGAACGGGGCAATAGGATCCTGTGTTTCCACAGCAGCCCCCAAATCCTGCCTCAAAGCCCGTTCCAGTCCTGTCCAAGGCTGGACTAAGCAGGTTTGGCCTGCAGAGGTGGAGAACAGCCCCAAATTCACCCAGCCCTGGCTCACAGACAGCAAGGCCCAGGCTCCATCTGCACCTCACACAGTGCCCAAATCTGCCACAGGAGTTCCTGGGGTCCCCGGGGCAGCCCAGGGCTCAGTAATTCCAAGGATTTCACAGCTCAGCTCCACCAACAGCCACCAAACTCACCTTGGTGCAAACCACGAGCTCCTTGGATGAAAGCGTCTGCCCACTTTAATATTCTTTATAGACATTTTAATTCTTCTAATAGAAAGTAGAAGAGCTGGGTGCTGCTGCCATGTTAAATTAGCTCCAATTGGAATCCATCAGAGGGTTTTTCCAATAGATTTCTTCCCTGACAGCTGGCTCAGCCTTCCTTCCACGGAGCAGGATAATGTTTCATGGTTTGCTGCCACGCTGGTACTTAAGATTTCAATTCTCTTGCTTTATTTGTAGCAAGTTAACTGCCATTAACAGAAACAATTCCTTCTGAAATGATAACCACCTTACAGATGCCAAATCTAATAGTTCCATTATCCTAGATTACCTCCTGGAATTTAAGAGAAGGGAAAATTGCTCTGGTTTTTTCCAGAGTATGAACAACCCAGTTCATCTCCTCCACCAGGAATAGGTGTGGAAACCTCTGACTTCTCCAGTCAAAACCTGTTAGAGGCACTCAGAGAAGAGGCAAAAGCCAGAAAAAGAATCCAGGTGAAAGTTTCAGACAAAGGAAATTGCATTTTGGACCCAATAATGTGGATCACTGGGAACTCTCAACCAGGTAAATGAGCTGTTCTGGGCTGGAAACAGCTCAGGAGCCATGAACAGGAGCTGTACCCTGAGAGGGCTTCTCTCATTGTTTTTATAAATCATGGAATGGCTTGGGTTGGAAGGACCTTAAAGCCCATCCCATTCCATCCTGCCAGGGGCAGGGACACCTCCCACTGTCCCAGGCTGCTCCAAGCCCCAGTGTCCAGCCTGGCCTTGGACACTGCCAGGGATCCAGGGGCAGCCACAGCTGCTCTGGGAATTCCATCCCAGCCCCTCCCCACCCTCCCAGGGAACAATTCCTTCCTGAGACTTCACAACATGACTTCACTTTATAAAGCACAGAGCCACCAATCCTTCCTAAAATTCTGCTGGAAGCAGCTTAACTGGGATTTAGCAACTTCACCTTCACGTTTTCCTCTTTCCCATTGTGCTGCACATCTTGTTCCAGCCCAGGACACCAGGAAGCTCCCGAGGCACCGCTCCTGGTCCCTCAAGCAATCCAAATTAAGTGCTCCATTCTCCTCTCTAACAATGCCTCCACATTAAATAAATGAGGAATCCAGCAGCGCTCAACAATTTCAATAAAAACACCATTTGATTTGGTGGTAAATCCTTCAAAAAGGTGGCCGCTGACAATAATGGATCGCTCATCCCCAACGAAATAATGGCCTGCAGACAAAGAGCTGATAAAGCCTCTTGTTCCTCTGCCCCTTAATTAAAAGCATTAACAGAGCTTATTTTTAAAAATCACCCAGCTCAGCCGAATGCATTTTTATTTGTCCCCACAGCTATTCTCCCTGCAATGAGAAAGGAAAAGCAGAAGTTGGCAGGGAGGAAGAGCAGAGATGTCGGGCAGAATTCTTGGGTGTGTATCCAGAACTCCACAGTGTTCCTTCCTCGCCATTCTTTTGGTTGGTTCCTCTGTAGAACAAGTGAAGGAAGGTCAAGAAGAGCAGCTTTTATGAAATATCCTCCTCATGGATCTCTAAATAAAGATGATGGAGATACAGGGAAAAACGTTTATCCTGCTCTATTAAGTTACTTTAATGCTCTTCCTTTCTTTAGCTCACAGTTATCATCTAATGATTAAAAAGTCTCAAGGAGATTGCTCCTTCAATTCGAGGAAATTAATTTTCCCCCACAATTGGATTTGGCTTCCGATTTTACACTAAAGAGCAGGTTATAAAATATGTAGAAAAGAGATATTAAAAAAGTAATTAGTGGTTTTACCATTGACTGCAAGAGGCTGAGAACACACTGGAAGAACTTCCAGGGTGTCCAATTCCTGTTAAACTGCTGCTGCTTTTAATAAACTTGGATCATGGAGTTGCTCACCTTCCACACCACAGGGCACTGCCCCACAGTTGGGACATTGGGACAGTCCTTTACCTGCCCAGAGGAAAGTTCTTGGTCCCTCTCCCAACCCTGCCATTCCTAATTTAACACACTCAACTCACACAATTCCAATCAGGGAATTCTGGAATGGGTGGGGTTGGAAGGGACCTTAAAGCTCATCCCATTCCACCCCCTGCCATGGGCAGGGACACCTTCCCCTGTCCCAGGCTGCTCCCATCCCCATCCAACCTGGCCTTGGGCACTGCCAGGGATGGGGAATCCATGGAATAACCTCTGCCAGGCCCTGCCCACCCTCCCAGGGAACAATTCCTTCTCAATATCCCAGTTAAACCCACTTTCCATCAGTTTGACCCCATTCCCCTTGTCCTGTCCCTCCAGTTCCTGAGGCAGGGTCCCTCTCTGCCTTCCCTGGAGCCCCTCCCGACCCTGGGAGGGGCTGTGAAGTTTCCACACAACCTCCTCTTTCCCAGGCTGAGCAATCCCAGCTTTCCCAGCCCGTCTCCATAGGGGAGGTGCTCCAGTCCCTTTATCAACTTCATGGCCTCCTCTGGCCTTGCTCCAACAGCTCCATGTCCTCCCCACACTGGGGACACCAGAACTGTGCAGGACTGCAGCTGGGGGCTCATGGGAACAATCCCATTTTCCATTTGGAGATTTCCCACTCCTGCTGCCTCTCTGCACTTCCCTGATCCAGCTGGGGCTCACTGGTGGGACCCAGCATCTCAGCAGGAAACTCTGGGAGCCTCTGAGCTCCAGGGCTGAAATTCAACCAACTCACAATATGTAGAAAACATCAGGTAAATTATCAGATTAAAGCCCCTGGCTTTAATTAGTGGCCTATCCATGATTTCCCTGTTGACAGCAGGGAAGGGAAGAACACCACCTCCATTTGCAAGTGACACTCTGGGATAAAACACTGGATTTTCTCTTGGCCAGAGGCAAGATTAAGGAGCTGCTTGCAAAAGAAACAACTGCCAGTGCTGTCCCCTCTGTGCTCAGGGAATAAATAAATATTAAAGCCTGGGATGAGAAACATAGGTTTGTACAAGGGAATTATTTGTGTGGAAATGGAACACAAGGATGTGGCATTAGGGATTGACCCCTCTGCTGATCAAACAGGGACAGCCAGAGCCTGCCCCAGGCAGAATCCATCCAAACCCTCTGCTCCACTGGCAGCCAGCTGTGTCCTGGGAATCAGGGATGCCAGGATGGAGCCTCCAGCTCTGACTGCTCCCTGACCAGTCCAGCCACTGCAGCACCACACTGGGTCCAGTCTGAGCTCAGCAGGACAGCTCTGGGGGGGCTGAGGGGCAGCATCCCTGCTGAGTGTCCCCAGGACACCCTGGAGCTGCCACCATGCCCAGGTGACATCCTGTGCTCAGGGCACCTGCAGCCAAGCCCTCTGCACAGCCACGGAGGAAAGCTCTGCTCCCTCAGGGCCTGGGGCAGAGAAAGGAGGAGGAGAGGAGCTGGAGGAATTTAGAAGTCACTGGGAAGCAGCAGGCCTGGTTTCCAGTGGCACTTGGCTTCTGGACCATCCACTCCCTTGGGAACTGTCCTGCAGAGCCTGACCTGGCCCCTGGGGTCCCTGGAGGGGGAGGTTGGGATGGGAGAGGTTGGGCAGAGCCTGGAGCTGGAGTGAGCCCGTTCCCTGAAATGGGATTGGACTGAGAGAAGTTCCTGCACAGGGAAATGAGGTCCAGCAGAGCAAACCAGAGACCCAGAGACAAAGGTGGCCCTGCCCATTGTCCCTCTCGGCTTCATCCCACTCCCTGTCCTCAGAGAGGGCTGGGCCACATCCAGGAGGCAACAGAGAGGGTGAGGATGAGGCAGAACGCCCCTGCCTGGCCCTGGCCCTCTCAGCCTTCTCCCCACGGGCTCCTCAGCCACAACCCCAAACACGTGGTGCCTCCATCCCAATCCTTCCTTACCCCATCGCAGCTCCTCCCAACCCCAAACCCATGGTGCCTCCATTCCAACCCTTCCTCTTTTCCATCCCAGCTTCTCCCAATCCCAAACACGTGGTGCCTCCATCCCAATCCCTCCTTACCCCATCCCAGTTCCTCCCAACCCCAAACCCACAGTGCCTCCATTCCAACCCTTCCTTAGGCACTGGAACGGGCTGCCCAGGAAGGGGGTGGAGTCACCATCCCTGGACGTGGTGCTCAGTGCCGTGGTTTGGTTGATGAGGAGGTGTCGGGTCATAGCTTGGACTTGATGATCTCAAAGGTTTTTTCCAACCTATTCAATTCTGTGATTCTGTGATTCCTCATTTCCATCCCAGCTCCTCCCAACCCCAACCAGTGGTGCCCCCATCCCAACCCTTCCTTACCCCATCCCAGCTCCTCTGAATCTCAAACACCCCGGGCAGGCAGGATGCATTTCATGGAGTGGGGTTTGCTTTGGAAGTGACCTCAGCCCGTGGATTTCTGCGGGAAGGGCCGAGTGTCCGAGCCCAGGGCGGCAGCAGGAGGCGGCTGCTGGCACTGCCCAGGCAGGAGCCTGATGGCAAAAGCCCAGAATGCAGCGTCACACACAGAGCATGTATCCAAAGCGGAATCACACCTTCCCTCTGCCTCCACTGTGGGACATGTCCATGCAGAGCAGGAGCTGGGAAGAGCCACGCTCCCAGCGCCCCTTCACTGCCAGGGGAATGGAGAAAGCTGGACCTGTTTGCCAGGAACGTTCATGAGGGAACGGCATCTCAGCCCCCAGCAGCGTCGCTTCCTTCATCCCATCCCCAGGGCAGCATCTCCAAGAGCTGTTCCCCGCACGATTCCGGTGTCCCTGCCCCAGTGCCCCGGGTTAATTGTCTGTTTCCAGCGGGTTTATTGCCCTGCTAAGTACCACAGAACCTGTGAAACAAATTAAAAATAAGAGATACCACATAAAAGAGATGCTGGATTGAATGGCTTCACTGAATTTACTGGAGATTAATATCACTTAAACTTTGAATGGCAAGGAGGCTGTGAAAACTGGATTTTAAAAAAACCTCTTACATCTACCCATGCCTGTGACCTTGCTGAACACACATTTGACTTTGTCACTGTTCTCTGCTCTGGGACTTCAGGTGAAGCATTTAACTCCTTTATGCCTCTGTTTCCTCCTCTGTCAGGTGAGTCTAACACCTGGCTGCTCGTGAGAAAAAACATTTCTAAATCAGTTCAGTGCTTTCCCTGTTGGAATGCTGAATTCACTGCTGATATTGCCGTGGCTGCCAGACCCCTCAGGCTCTGGGGAGAAAAGCACTGGTGGTAACAACCTTCTGAGCAAGGACTGGCTGTTTCCCAGCCTTGCTGCCAACCCCAGCAGCATCCAAAACTGGTGCCCACCCCGAGCTCAGGCACAGCCTGGGAACCACTGCTGATTTCGATTTCCTCCTCCAAGCTCAACAGCAAAATTTCCCCTCCAAGATGAAAACTGCTGCCTCAGTCACTGCCTAAAGCCTTTTCCTTCCTGGTGTGTTCTAAAACCCCAAGGATGGCCCAGCACTGAGGATCCCTGGATGCTTGGACACCTCCTTCACACCGCAGGCGCTTTTGCAGGAGCTCCCCGATGGATGTGCTGCTCTAGGCTGCCAAAATGCTCACGTGCAGGGAGCAGCTGTCCCCAGCTCTCTGTGTTTTGTCACCTGAAGTGAAACTCCGGCCCCAGGATCAGGGCTGATCCCATTCCCACGGCAGGAGCCCTCATGCCAAATCCCATCCAGCTCTCACATCCACCCAGCTGGGACCTCACAAAAGGCACCAACCTGGAAAAGCGTTCCAGGCTGAGAGCCACAAGCTGGGCTGAGCCTTGCCCAGGGCCAGGAGAACGTGCAGGAGGTGTTTGGGGCTGTTCTCCATCACTGCAAACAGCCCCAGGTGACATCTCCAGTGCTCCTGGTGCTCCTGTCCCCTCTGTCCCAGCAGGGGCAGCATTTGGGGGCTGCACTCTGAGTCCCAGAGTACAAACCCCAGAGAAGCCACCTTGGCCAAGTATCAGCAGTATCAGCAGTGAATTCAGCAGCTCCAGTGGGGAAAGCACTGAACTGATTTAGAAATGTTTTTTCTCACGAGCAGCCAGGTGTTAAACTCACCTGCCAGAGGAGGAAACAGAGGCACAAGGGAGTTAAATGCTTTGCCTGAACTTGGCCAAAGTCAATTTGATAATTTCCTTCCAATGGTGCTGTTGAGAAACAGAGGAAAGAGCTGCAGTGCCAGGATTGTCCCTCGGGATGAACTTGGAACAGGGCTGCTCGTTTGAGCCCATTTCCTGGCAGTTGCAGGAGGCACTCAGGGATACTCTGTCCTTCACTCTGGGGGGACCCTCTGGCACACAGGGATGGGTCCAGGTGCCTCCCCAGAGCTCAGGGGGCTGAGGGTCCTTCCCACAGCCCCTGCAGCACATCTGCAAACATCTGCATGCCGAGGGTTTGACCCTTAATGGGCCCCATTTATCCACCAAGGCAGAACTGGGGGAATAACTGTGATTACTCACTGGGATTTATTAGGGACACTCCCACAGGAGAGGCCACACAGAGTCTCAGGCTTGGGGCTGAGATAAAGCAGAGCAGGATTTTCATTTGTGCACTGGCTCATACTGGAAGCCACTGAAAGATGCAAGAAAAACACTTTCCCTGCCTGGAAAGGCACTGCAGATCAAGGCAAGACACAAAGGGAGCCCAGATGAGCAGAGATGAGGAGTCAGGAAGGCTCAGTACCTGGTAAACCTGGTTTTATTTTCCCTCTGTGACTGGTCCCCTAAAGCTGTGCCCCTCAGAGCAGATCTGGAAATCGCTGTTCCCTTTGCCCCACACAGAAATGATCCAGCTCATCCTGTGAGCAGCCCCAGGAGCTGAGCCCCAGCCTGGGCTCCACCAGGAGAGGGATGTTCGCTGCTGTCTCATCAGTTAAAACGTGGTCACCAACAGGAGATAAAGCTCTGACAAAAGCGGGCACTTTGAAATTCTGATCTGAGCCTGGAGGTGAGGAAATGCAGGTGTCCCCACCTGGGGATCCCTGCTCAGCAAAGCTGCTGCTCCAGAGATCAGTGCCATTCCTCTTTGAGTATTTTTATATTCAATACAAATATCTGTTTCCTTTCTATTGCACCTGATCTCTAGGGTTTGGTGAGGAGAGGTTGAAATGAGATGCTCTGCAAGTTTCCACCCTGAACCATTTTGGGACTCTCGGAAATAAAAGGCCACAAAATCTTTGCCCTTGCCAGAGGTGAAATCTCAGCACCCACGTGCTGTCACTGGGGAGTTTGAAACGGTGTGAATCCAAATCCTTAATGTGGAATTTATGATGAGACTTCACTGTCTCTCGAGGAGCTGGGGACTGGTTGGAAGGTGCTGCGAGTGTGAAAGCCCGGATCTGGTGGGGCCCAGAGCTGGGCCAGAGTGGCTGCCAATTAGCACAAATGAGCTTCTAAACTACTTCTGGGGGCCTGGCAGGTAAGGAGAGCACACCCCCGTATTAACCACCCTCAGCAACCATCAATCATCAGCACCCAGCCCCGAGCACCTCCTCCAAGCTCCTTGGGGGCTGCAATCCCAGGGGAATTCTCCATTAAACTGGCAGTGTTTGCCTATGCAAAGAGGATAAAATCAGCCAGTGGCTTCAAAGTTCCCCCAGAAGTAGTTTAGAAGCTCATTTGTGCTAATTGGCTGCCCTGGAGGGATCTCTGCTGAGATAAGAGATTTTGCAATCGCCCAGCAGAGATCCCTCCAGGGCAGGGGCTGGGCATACCCCACAACTGGCAGCCACTCTGGCCCAGCTCTGGGCCCCACCAGATCCGGGCTTTCACACTCGCAGCACCTTCCAACCAGTCCCCAGCTCCTCGAGAGACAGTGAAGTCTCATCATAAATTCCACATTAAGGATTTGGATTCACACCGTTTCAAACTCCCCAGTGACAGCACGTGGGTGCTGAGATTTCACCTCTGGCAAGGGCAAAGATTTTGTGGCCTTTTATTTCCGAGAGTCCCAAAATGGTTCAGGGTGGAACCTTGCAGAGCATCTCCTTTCAACCTCCTCTCGCCAAACCCTAGAGATCAGGTGCAATAGAAAGGAAACAGATATTTGTATTGAATATAAAAATACTCAAAGAGGAATGGCACTGATTTCTTTAACACTTGGCACTTACAACCTGACCGACAACAAAATGAAGTGCAGCAAAAGGGAAAGAGAAAAGGGGACCAAACAGTTCCTCAGAAATCCCTCAGATGGTGACCAGAGTTTGGGTGGCCAAGACTGCACGTGCTCATCTAATCCCAAATCTAATCCTAAATCCACTCCCACTGCCTTTCAGGTGGGAGCACCTCGTTCCTCATGGCCAAGGCAATGGGAACCCTGCGGGTTTGGGGTCTCTGCTGCCCTGGGGGGCTGGCTCCTGATGCTGCTCACACTCCCTGAAGGGCCCTTCCAGGAATGCAGGAATTCCTCATCAGGAGCACGACCCTTCAGCAGTAACTGTGCTGTAACTCCATCTCCTTGCACTGCTGCCAGAGTGCTAATTAAATGGTAATTACTCTGGGATGTAATATGTATAACTATCAGGCACTTAACAGGGACGTGTTATTTACTTTGCTGTTTTTAACATGAATGTATTTTCTCTCAAGGGCAGCCGAGCAGCTGATTTTCAGGCGTGTTCTTCCTCTCCACTGAGCATAAAAATCACAATGAGCAAATTTCACAGATAAACGAAGTTCCCTTTGTCTCAGGCACAACAACAACCGTGCCCTTGTTAAAGCACCGAGCTGGGGCTGAAGGATCACAGTTAACACCCTGAGCTTGGTCCCAAAATGGGACTTGGGCAGCGATTTCTGACCTATCTTCCACTGAAATACTCCTGCAGCTCCTCCACTTGCTCCAAGTGACATCAGCTGAAAGAAACTACAATAAACTGACTTGTAAAGGTGAAGATGGGCTCGGGTGAGCATCTCTCCAGAACAGACCCGCTCTGTTTACGGCTGAAACACCATTTTTAATCTCTGAACACTGAAACCAAACTGCAGAAATCAGGAGAGGAATCTCCCTGAGCAAATCACTGCCTGGAACAAAGGTGCTGCGAGCCCGAGCTGTGCATCTGGGGACAAGCACACAAAGGAACTGTGGCCTGCCACAAAGCTGAGTTGAGAAGTAATTCCCTTGACAGGTAGAACAGAGCACAAGTTCCTGTCAGCTCCTAGGACCAAGAGGAACAGCAGAGCAGGGAAAGGCTGAGGCCATGGTTCGGTCAGGTTGTGCTGGGGGAGCAGCCCCAGAGCCCCTCTGCCACCACAGGGTGATTTTGGGGTGATTTTGCATGGTCACATTCAAATCTCCAGTACAGCCACACCTCACCCACTGGTCCCAGTCCCCTTCAAACCCTCAGCAGCAGCTCCTGAACACCAATTCCTCCTCAGCTCTACATTCCAGGTGCTGCTGGAAGCTTGTGGTGGGTGATGCCATCAGCAGTGGGTTTGCACAGCCCCTGGTGCTCTCTGAAGGATCCCTGCAACAGCTGGGAAAGACTCAGGAGCCTTCAGTCCTGGGGAATTTCAGGGATATTCCTGCAGACAGAGTTTAGGTGAGTGATTTCCATGCACATCACGGGGTGTGAGGAATGGTTATTGACAGCTGGAGCAGCTCCACTCGCTGGGAAACGAGGGAGCAGTGAAAGAGCCCCGTGAGCACCTTGAGGAGCTGAGCGATGCATTTATTGTGACACCTCCTTGATAGCAGCTATTTCTGGGGAGGCAGCTCCCAGCTTCATCTCACCCTTCACGCATCCCTGGCACAGCAGCACAATTCCAGGGAAACACAGCAGATCCATCCTGTGCCTCCAGCCTTTACCAGCAAATGTCACTCTCATTGCTCAGCGCTGGGTTTGTTTTGTTTAAAGCACCGAGCGGAGCTGATGGGAAAGAAAAATGAAAATGGGCAAAACTGCAGCGAAATGGAAATGCAAGCTTGGTAAAGATGATTGCCAGGGAAGGGAACTCAGGGGTGGAGAAGATGGTTGGGATTCACCTCCACCTGGATTCGTGCAGATCCACCCAACCACAAAGCACAGAGCCCGATGTTTGCACAGAGATTTATCCCAACTGCTTGTTTAGGGTCAGGCAACTCAGAGCCAGCAGCTCCCAAAGCAGGAACCCCATCCCAGGTACCCTGAGCATACCAGCAGACCCATGGAAATCTGTGTTTCCTGCCTCAGCTGCACAGGCTGGAGGCACAAAGTGATGCAAGAGCTCTTTGTACCGGCAGAGTGGAGCAGTGCTGAGCACAGGGCAACCAGGAGAGTGCTGCAGATCAGCTCCTGACTGCAAACCCTGAGCACCAGCACAGCCCTGGCTGACCTCTGCTGGCCTGGGGCACACTCACCATGAGCCCCCTCTGGGACAGCTGCTTGGGGCTTTTACATTCTTTTCTCGAGTGGGGAGGGTGCTGGTGTTGCTTTTTTAGTTTGCTTTGGCTCATTGTTTGTGGGGTTTATTAATCACCAAATGCATTGATTTTTTTAAAAGCATAGAATCACAGAATGGTTTGGGTTCAAAGGAACTTTAAAGCCCATCCAGTGCCACCCCTGCCATGGGCAGGGACACCTCCCACTGTCCCAGGCTGCTCCCAGCCCCAATGTCCAGCCTGGCCTTGGGCACTGCCAGGGATCCAGGGGCAGCCCCAGCTGCTCTGGGCACCCTGTGCCAGGGCCTGCCCACCCTCCCAGGGAACAATTCCTTCCCAATATCCCATCCAGCCCTGCCCTCTGGCACTGGGAAGCCATTCCCTGTGTCCTGTCCCTCCAGCCCTTGTCCCCAGTCCCTCTGCAGCTCTCCTGGAGCCCCTTTAGGCCCTGCAAGGGGCTCTGAGCTCTCTCCAAAACCTTCTCATCTCCATCCTGAACACCCCCAGCTCTCCCAGCCTGGCTCCAGAGCAGAGGAACTCCAGCCCTCTGGAGGCTGAGCCTCCTCTCCCAGTGGAGACTTGCATTCAAAGCTCTCTCAAAGTTGTTGGCAAAACCCTCAGCCAGCTCCTGGGTGACAAGAGTTCCCCTTCCTGTAGGAAATATGTAAGAAAAATGTAAAAAAATATGTTTGGCTCACAGACTGAGCAGCCAGGGGCCGTCCCCAGGCAGCTCCTGCCCTCTGTCACCTGGCAATGAGGTGCCAAGTTGGGATGAAGGGGCTCAGCCGTGTGTCCAGGTGGCATCAGCCCAGGCAGAACTGGAGCTGAAGAGCCAGGATTTAATTCCACACTGCACGTGAGGGGAGCTGGTTTGCTGCCAGCATTCAGGGAGCAAAAGAATGCAGGAAACAGGGCCCTTTCCCCTCCAACTGTGGTCCTGAGGAGCAGAACCCCATTCCCTGGCTGCACACACAGCACTCAGCAGCAATGCTCCTTCCTGTGCTTGCAGGGCTTCCTTGCAACTCACGGCCAACGTGGCAGCAAAGCTCCAGGGCTGAGAGGGAGCGGGACAAGGCAGTCCTGGTTCCCCAGTCCCAGGGCTGGCACAGCACGGGAGGGACCTGCCTGTCACTCAGCCAGTCCTGCTGTGAGGGGTGCATGGGGGGGTCTCCCAGCTCTGCAGGGCAGGTTTGGAGCCTGAGGGATAAAAAAGCAGCTGGGAGCAGAGGGAGCTGCTCCCACCTCCTAGGGCAAGGCGACACCGTGGCCCGGGGAATCCCAAGGGCTGCACCGTTCCCATGTGGCTCAGGAAGGATCTGCCTCCCGCTCCAGGAGTGCTGTGGCCAAAGGGCTGAGTCCTCCTTGTGTTTTGCCTCGAAGCTGAGCAGTGTCAGATTCCAGGAGGGAAAGGATCTGCAGTCTGCCCTGGCACAGCTCCAACAGGCTGCAGCCTTTAACCAATCCAGACTGACAGAATCCACAGGCTGGGAAGGACTGGAGAGGGGGAGGTCAGTGCCTGAAGTCCTGAAAAGAAGCGGGATTGGCAAGGAACCGTTGCCAGGGGATCACCTGCAGAGCCCTGCACATCAAAGGCTGGGGAACCCACCCGGGAGCTGCCGTGAGTTCATTCCCTAAGGACATGCTCCAAGAATTCCAGTCCAGTTGCCCTCTGGCTCTTGGACAAACCTAACCTGCATTTATGCTGTGGCTCTGCAGAGGCTTCCTGCTTGTGGGAAACCAACACAAAAGCTCCAGTCTTGTGCCAGGAGCCACTGCTGGTTTTACTGCAGGGAGGAACAGCTCTGCCCTCTGTGCCCTTTTCCTACAGAGCACCACATGTCAAAAGAGCCAGGAGCACTTTCACTCCACTCCAGCTTTTAATCAGGAATTTTAATCAGAAAAAAGGTGCTGATTTAACAGCCTAAGGCAGAGCAGAGGAGAAGCTGCAACATCTGGGTGCCAGATGCAGGGGCAGGAGGTGGAGATGTTAAGGAGGGGATTGAGACAACCCCAGGCTCTCCTGGAGCTGTGGGATAAATGTGTACACAACCTCCATGGCACGAGGGCTGCCATGGAAAGGTTCCTAATCCCCACCTGAAACACATCTGAGCACTTCAGTGCTGCTGCCGAGCTGCACAACATCCTCCTCCAGTTCCCCCTGCTCTGAGAGGTGACACTGACATTTTCACAGGTGACACTAAATTGTGGCTGGCAGGCTCTCGCTGAGGAATTCACTGGGAATTAAGGGAACCATTAAACCCCAAATTGAGGGCTTGTGATGCATTTTAGAGATTCTTGCCTGGAAGTTTTAAAAAAATCCAGTTCTGTCCCAAAAAAACCTGCCCAGATTCACATTCCCAGGAAGTGCTGCTCCCTGCCTGCAGCTGGGCAGCACCAAAGGGAAGCAGGGGCAGCAAAGGCACTGAAATAACCTATGCTGGGGAAAAATCTCCCAGGCAGGGGAGAAACCAAACCAAAACTTTGCTCTCATCAATAACCCTGAACCATCACAGAGTCCCAGACTGGTTTGGGTTGGAAAGGACCTCAAAGCCCATCCAGTGCCACCCCTGCCATGGGCAGGGACACCTCCCACTGTCCCAGGCTGCTCCAAGCCCCAATGTCCAGCCTGGCCTTGGGCACTGCCAGGGATCCAGGGGCAGCCCCAGCTGCTCTGGGCACCCTGTGCCAGGGTCTGCCCACCCTCCCAGGGAACAATTCCTTCCCAATTTCCCAATTCCTTCCCTCTGACACTGGGAAGCCATTCCCTGTGTCCTGGCACCCCAGGACCTTGTAAAAGTCTCTCTCCATCTTTCCTGCAGCTTCTTCAGGTCCTGGAAGGCCACAGTGAGGTCACCCCAAAGCTTCTCCTCTCCAGGTGAACAATCCCAGCTCTCCCAGCCTCTCCTCCCAGCAGAGCTGCTCCATCCCTCGGATCACCCTGGAGCCTCCTCTGGGCTCCTCCAGCAGCTCCAGCTCCTCCCTGGGCTGGGACCCCAGAGCTCTCTGTCCCTCAGCATTTGGAAACAGTTTGGCCAATTTTGGTTCTAATCTTGCAAGCAGCACCTGATGTTTGCAATTAGAAGATATGAAAGAACCCCAAAATATGTATTTTCCCCAGGATCAGTGCTTACTCCTGATCTTCTCTTCAACTCAGCTAAACTCTAAACACGTCCTTGGCATCAAATTCCAACAGCTTCACATCCCTGATTTTATCCATTCCAGCCTAATCCTGCTCCAGGGCTGCTTCCACTGAGACCAAACCAGCTCATTCTAATTAACACTGACAAACAAAACCGCTGCCTTCCACCTGGGGGTCTGGGAACTCCTCCCACCCTCCAGCAGTTTTTAGGGGGCAAAGGAAATCCATGCCCAGGGCACCACTGATGGAGCATTCCTGGGGTAACATGGGATTCTAGCCCTTCATCTGGAGCATCCCTGGAGAAAGGAAAGGGAAAGGAAAGGGAAAGGAAAGGGCCTCTGGAGAGGTGGCAGGAGAAGCTCTGAGTTGCCCAAAAAAAGCCAAACCAAAGCCATTTCCAGAAGGACAGTCTGGGTTCTCAGACATGCTTAAAGCCATCAATTCATTTCCTCTCCCCTTGGCTCATGGTCCTTGGCAGTGCAAGGAGCAGAAGGTAAAAGCAGTTGGCTGCTGCCCTGCCCAGCCCTGCCCTGCCTGCTGCCCCCTCTGCCTTCCTCATTCCCTGCACAAAACTGGGATCTGCACCCACACGTTCTGCCCCTGGGTGGCTGCACAAGCTCATCCCAGTGCAGTTGTGACTGGGGCCACTGGATCTGCAGCTGCTTTCCAGGTCCTGTGCTGGCTGCAAGGAAGGAGATGACTTTGAGTGATGTTAGAAATGTCAAACTGCCCCAAGAGAGTCAAATCTCCAAAGCACACATGCAGGGCTCTGTGCCCCTGGCTGGGTTTCCATCCCTGCCCCTCCCAGGTGCTTTGCTGGGAGCTCCAGGTGGGGAGGCACCTCCCTCACACTCCCAGAAGCTTCCCAGCTATTTTTTGATACAATTATTTTAGCAGAAAAGTTTATCTGGCCAATGCAGGCATTGGAAAAGCCCCGTGCATTGCCACAGGAGATCAGCCCATCACACACGTGCATACCCCCAGATTCCACAGCTCACCTTTCAGAGCTGGCTGGAAAACTCAGCTCTCCCTTCAAGCACAAAAATTGCTGCTCTCTTGCCTTTTCTGAGTGCCCTAAGTGCCTTCAGAGTTGCTTTTAAACCACACTGAGAGTCAGCTGCAAGAGCCAAAACTCTGCAGTTCCAGCCTGGGATTTGGAGCATCTGTGTGGTTGTTTTTTTCTCCCCATTAATTTAATTTGACAGAAACGAGCAGGAAAGCTTCTGGCTCCCGTGTGGGCAAAGTGGATAAACAGCAAGAATTTTAAGGGAAGCTGAAGCTAAACTGAAGAGAAAGAGGCTGGTGCCCTGGCTAACAGCCGTGTGTGCTTCCTCCTCCCCATGCCAGGCTCCGTGCCCTGTGTGTTATAATGAGACTCTTTTCCTGCTCTCCACTTGTTCCAACCTATCCTTACTGTTTGATTTGGACCATTTTGACTGGAAAAACATCACATCCTCTCCCAGGATGGATCCCAGGATGCAGGAGGAGAGGCAGTGCCCCACCACTGCCTGGCTGCCCCCAAATCCACCAGATTTGGACTCTGGAGCAGCAAATTCTCATCCTACTGCTCTGGAAAAACCTGCAAGAGTGATTAATTCCTTAATGGGAAGACATTTGTGTAGGTCTGTAGTGAGAACTGCATGAATTTAACATCACAATTATCCTTGCAGAGTTGACCTCAAAACCTTGTTTGGTTTTATGATTTCCCTGTTTTCCAGCGTGGGCAGCACTTGGCCCTTCCACCCTGGCCCTCCTCCTGGATGCAGCAGGACACCTTTAAGGGATGGTTGCTGGCTCCAGCTGATTCCCAGTCTGTGGAGCAGCCACGGGATGGATCCAAAGGGGAACGTCCTGACCTCTCTGAGCCCAAGCTTGTCCAGGCTGCAGCACTCCTGGATTTCTTCACAGCCATCCCAATCTGAAACACATCCAGGCCCGGAGGAGGCTCGGGGACTCATCCCAGTGCTGGATTGGAAGCTCTGCTTCCAGGGGGCAAGGCACAAAGTGCCTTTGTGTGCTGGCTGGAAGGGTGTGCGGGAGCTGGAGCTGGGAGATGTGCACAGGCAAACAGGCAGGGCTCTCACAACAATTGGTCACACCAGGCCTGAGCCTGACCCGTCCCTCTCCAGTCAGTGCAAAATCTGGGCTCAAGAGGAGAAAGGGTTTTGCAATCAGCTTCAGCTGATTTGGTCCAACCTGGCCTTCCAGGGGCCCAGGGGCAGCCACAGCTTCTCTGTGCCAGGGCCTCCCCACCCTCACAGGGAACAATTCCTTCCCTGTATTTAACCTAAATTCCTGTCTATCAGTTTGACCCCATTCCCTTGTCCTGTCCCTCCAGTTCCTGATGCAGGGTCCCTCTCTGGCTCCCCTGGAGTCCCTCCAGGCCCTGGGAGGTGCTGTGAGGTCTCTGCACACTCTCCTCTTCTCTGGGCTGCAAAGCCCCAATATTCAACACCAGCTGCTTTGGGATTTTCCACAGGGTTATCAGCCACTCGTAAACAGTCAATAAGCCCCTGCTCAGAGAGATGGCAAAGGGTTTAGCGCTGAAAGAGGGTGGTGCTGTGGTAGAAAAAGCCACTACAACCCTCTCTGTCATGAGGGACAAACCCACTGAGAGTCCAAGCACCGGGACAGGGACGCACAGGGCTGTGGTTGTGCCGTGATCTCTGGTGGCCCTGTGAGAATCAGGATGCAGACACACCACAAAGCCCTTATCAGCTCTTTATCGACCAGTTTGGTTTTATTTTACCCACCGCAAAGCCACCACAACCCCTTGCCTGTTGCCCCTGCAGCCTTCTTAACTATTTTCTCTTAACAACTCTCTCTTAACTTCTTGTTTCAAAAACTTTGATTAGATAAACCCCCCCGAAAACCCCCAAAGTGACATTTTTGTTTCAGGTGACATCAATGCCTGATTTCCCTTCAGCTGCACAAAGACAGGGGACGTCCTTCCCACCAAATAATGATGGAAACCAAAATCCCTGACCAAAATCACTGAGAACTGAACAGCTGCCTTGGAACATGATGCAGGCTTCAAAATTGCCATTTCAGGAGCTGCCAGCAGCAGTTCTCCTGCCCACAGCAATCCAGGCAAAACTAAAGTGCACTTGCCCAAAGCAGGGAATCCTGTCCCCAAGGTCACCCACAGCACAGGTACCTGCTTGGGGCTCTCTCATGTTAATGGCTCGGCACAAGTCAAGAACAAAGTGGGGTTGGAGGGCACTGCCTTTGGGGCTGGGTTATTTTTAACCCCAATGCAGAGAATAATTCATTATGGGGATGATCAACACAGAGGGATCAGGGATTCTGGTTGCAAAACAAGCAGACGGCTCCAATTTAATTTTTAAAAGAAGGTATTTTCATTTGTACAAACACGGAAATCACTTTAGTGCAGTACTTCAGAAAAATTAAACTGGTGGTGTAAGGGTTGTTTCCATCAACCAAAGAGGATAAGAAAGGCAATGAGATTTCTAATACCTCTATTAATAAAATTTATGCAGGTTTGAGACAGGGAGAATGGCTCTTGTGAAAATAACCCCCTGCAGAAGCCAAGTGCACTCCCTTAGTTCGCTGTTCCACATCTGCACTGCATCTCCCAGGCTCAGGAAAGGGATTTAAAATCCTTGGAATTCTTTATGGAACGTGAGAGCTGCCAGCAAATTCCACTGTCTCAGTTCTGTATTCCTGAGCAACAAAGAAAAGATGGAAACCCAGCAGGAAATAGAAGGGGTGCTGGGGAAGCACTGCCACAGAGCACAGGTTAATCTTCTACAACTTCATCATTCGGGTAACTAATTTCCTGATCTGTTTTCATATTAAATGTTTCATGCAGTGCCCTGATGCCCTGACAATCAAAACATTCAACATCACGGCTGAGAGACAGATCCAGGGTGGTTTCCAGCACTGTTTTCTTGGAAAGGACCTTGCCTTCGTTCTGCCCGAATACAACATTTCAGTCAAACCCAGCATCCAGATGGTGCCTCCTGACATTCCCAGCCAGCTCGAGAGCCCTGTGCTGCTCCATGTGGGGCTGAACTGGACAGAACTCAGCACAAGGATCAGCACAAAGGAAATTTGGATATTGGGAAGGAATTGTTCCCTGGGAGGGTGGGGAGGCCCTGGCACAGGATGCCCAGAGCAGCTGTGGCTGCCCCTGGATCCCTGGCAGTGCCCAAGGCCAGGTTGGAGCAGCCTGGGATAGTGGGAGGTGTCCCTGTCCATGGAACAAGATGGGCTTTAAGGTCCCTTCCACCCAAACCATGCCATGATTCTGTGAGGCTCAGCTCCAGAGGTGACATTAATGCCAGGGGTGATGCCATCCCCATCACATCTCGGCTCTGCTTTCCTCTGACACCATTCCCTGCGCAGCAGCATGGCAGCAACAGCTCCCCTCTGCTGGTTAAAGGTGATTCACACTCAGGACCTCGAGAATAAAGAGGCAAAATTTTAAAAACAATTTGTCTGCACTGCAAGCCCCATTGCAGGCAGGCTGGATCCAGGGCCACGCACAGCCAATAAATTTACCACATCTTCAGAAAACAGCTCCCTGTTGCCCTTGTCACCACAGGATCACTTTGGGGCACAGCAGATTCCTGCCCCAGCACTAACACAAACCATTATTCAACACATGGGCAAGTGCCAGCAGGACCAAGCACAGCTGCTCACTCCAGACATTTGACCTGAAAATCCCATCAGCCTTCCCAGGAATGCACGGGGCCCTCTGTGTGCCCACATCTCCTGCTGCCACTCCGGGAGCCAGGGCTGCTGGGCACAGCTCCCGGGGCACACACAGGGCACTCGGGCACCGGGGGCAGATGCTGGCAGCCCGTCCGAGGGACTGGGTGCACTGAGGAGCCTCAGAAGCGGGGATGACGGTGACAGGAGTGAGCAGATCTCCGAGCTGATGTCCTTCGGGGCAGTGTGCACTGCACACGGGGATGAAGTCTGAGGAGCTTCCCTTTGCCCTCGCTGCCAAAGCTGCGGGAGGATGGGCTGCCAGCGGCTGACAGAGCAGGGCAGGGGCACAGGGCCCTGTGGAGGACAGAGCCGGGATCATCCTCGGGACAGAGCCAGGCTCATCCTCAAGGCAGAGCCGGGCTCATCCTCGGGACAGAGCCGGGCTCATCCTCGGGACAGAGCCGGGCTCAGTCCCTGAGCCGGGCTCACCCTCGGGGCAGCGCTGGGGTCACCCTCGGGGCCGAGCCGGGCTCACCCTCAGGGCAGAGCCGGGCTCATCTCAAGGCAGAGCCGGGCTCATCCTCAAGGCAGAGCCGGGTTCAGTCCCTGAGCCGGGCTCACCCTCGGGGCAGCGCTGGGGTCACCCTCGGGGCAGAGCCGGGCTCACCCTCAGGGCAGAGCCGGGCTCACCCTCGGGGCCGAGCCGGGCTCACCCTCAGGACAGAGCCGGGCTCACTCTCGGGGCCGAGCCGGGCTCACCCTCAGGGCAGAGCCGGGCTCACCCTCGGGGCCGAGCCGGGCTCACCCTCAGCCAGCAGCTGCACACAACCCCTGCAGGGAGGCAGAGCGGATTTCCTCAGCGCCTCTGCACTGCTCCCCGAGACCCTGAACACCCCCAGACTCTCCAACACACCTCTGGCTGCCCATCCCAGCCTGGTTAACACCGAGGTGGCTTCTCCAGGAGCAGCGATCGCCCTCCAGAGGGACTGTGATGGGAGAGAAGGCCCAGCCCAGGGCAGTGGGTTCAGCAGAGGTCCCCGGGATGCAGGAGGGGCTGTGGGAGCAGGGCGGGCCTGGGGAGGGCACGGCCTCGGGGACACACACCTGCCAACAGCCCCGGGCTCTGCCCCCCTCTCCCAAAGCCAGGTGCTCAAAGTCATCCTGATTAAACACTCAGCTCCTCCAAGAGCTCCGTCCAGCCCCTGCTCACGAACGCAGCAGGACATGCTGCAGACAGATCTCTTTGTTATTTCCCAGGTGGAATCCCTTTCCCTTCCAGTGGCCCTCATATTTTCGTGTTTCTAATTTCACTGCTACATTTTTTGGAGCATCAAATCTTCCCCGGGTTAGGGTTTTAATCCAGGGAAAGTTCTGCGTGCCATATGTGAGGGGGAGCAGAACATGCTGAGTGCGCGAGTGGGTGGAAAGGTCCGGGGGGAGCTGCAGCAGAAGGAAGGGAAGACACTGCATTAAATATTGGTGTTTCAAAGCTGCTGAGCAAAGGAGGAGGGCTGTGGCAGCCAGGTCTGACATCCTCCCCTGCTCCATCACTCCAGTCCCCAGCAGCAAGGCACAGAGTGCAGAGCCTGATGCCCAAAGGGGAACATATGGCAAGTAATTCCAAACTCATCCATTTTCCTGCTGAAAACTCAGCAGATAAATATGCCTGTATTTGTCTGATCCTTCTTCCTGCACAAAGGGGCAAATCCTGTGAGGTGCTGAGCACCAGAAACTTTTTTGAGACAGATCCCAGAGCTGGATCTCGTGGGTGATGAGGATGCTCAGCACCTCGTGTCCAGCAGGATTCCAGCTCAGCTCTGGGAGAGTTTAACTCCCCTTATCCTTGACAACCTGCATTTGCAACTCCACTGCCTCACTTCTGCCCCCCTCTCTCCTTTCAGAGGCTGAATATTGAGCAGGGTGATGCTGGATGAGTACATATTGATCTCAGTAAGAAAACCAAGGGATTCTGCTGGAATTCTGGGGGCAGGAGCAGTTGTCCATCGAGAAGTTCATTTCCTGTAAATGTTTCCATTGACAGTGAGCGACAGTTACAGGAGTTCGTGAAGTTTTGGCTCATGAGGAAGAGCAATTGCATCCCAAAACCTCAGCTCTTCATTGCAGCAAATCACTCAGCAGTGCTCAGAGATGCTCAGAACCAAAATCCAATCTCCAAAGGTGACCTGGCCACCCACAATGCTGAGCCTCATCGATTTGGGGCAGATCTCTCTTTTCTCTGACTGCTCTGACAAAAATGGCTCTGAAATCCATCCCACTGGCTTCCCAAATACTGCAGGGGAAGCTTAATATTAGTGAGGTGTTACCCCACAAATTCCCTCAGCTGGTCACCTGGTTGTTGTCAGCAATGCAGCAGGAAGCTTTCCCATGAAAACACTTGGAGAGAACTGGGCAGCAACCTGCATTTTCAGGTGTCTTCCCTGCTCTTCGTGCCTTTGGGGCTGGGCCCTGACATCCCACACTCACCAGCCCCTGCCCAGCTCTGCAGCTCAGGCGCTCCTCGTGTGCTGGAGCTCCCAGCGGTGGCAGCGAGGCCACTCAGGCCATGGAGAAATCCCAACCGTGTCCCCTGCCACATTCACTCCATCCTCCCAAGCCTTTCCAAAGCTGCTCTTAAATCCCAAAGTTTGTTCACCCAGCAGCCAGTTGTGGTTGTGCCAGGATTTTGGAGCCATTATGGGCATACAGCAGCACAGCCCTGCTGTTGGGAAGTACAGATATTCCAGAGCCTTCCCAAAGAAGAACTTTTTTGGGAAAGCCAGTGTCACTGCAGTCCCTCTTTCCAAAGCCAGGCTGTCCTCGTGGCTTGTCCCATCAGCCTCTGATTTGGATGAAATCACTACAAACTCTTTATATAAACTTTTCCACAACTTGAAATCTCTCCACAGCTGGACTCCCTTGGTGCCTCAGGTGCAAAAGGTGGGAAACACCAACACCCAGCACCCCTGGAGGCCCTGCAGGAGCAGTCACAGGTGCTTTCAGAAAATGTCCCACCTGTGACATTTGCAGCTTCTCTTTAGCAGCAGCCAGAGCCGAGCTCTGCCAAAGCCCTGGAGGGCTCCCTGGAGCTCCTCGTGACACACAGCCCCAGGGACCTGGTTCTGCAGTGACAGAGCTGTCACAAAGCCAGCCTCATGGATTATACATCAGAGTCCCTCCCCTGCTGCTGTCAGTGCCCTGCCAGGGCCAGCAGGGTCCTGCTGGGCCACTGAGTCCCCTGGTGTGCCTGGGGGTCACCAGGGCACCCTCACTGCAGTGCTGAGGGCTCCTGGACCCTCCTGCATCACTCCCTGGGGTTGTTCAGGTTTTAGGACACCAAAGGTGCTACTCTGGGTGCGCCAGGAAGGTTTGTGGGTGACACCTCCACCCCTGGCAGGGTTTCCAGGGGATGTCACGTACCACAACGGGCTTTTCCCAGCGGGATCAGTTGTTTTCTGTTCCACGCTGTGCCAGACTGAGAGCTCAGCCCAGCCCTGCAGCGAGCTGAGCCCAAAGGAGGCAGCTACAGCACAGAAACCTGCTGAGAGAGGCTGGGAACTGGAGTCTGGCTCTCAGGCACAGCCTGGCTGCAGTCCTGCCACCCAGCCTGATGTGACGTGATGCCTTAGGACTTCCGCTTTTATATTTTTCATATCCTGTGATTCTTTAGTGTGTAATTCTAAACTCCACACAGCCTGTTAGCTGCTGTTCTCCCATCCTGGTCAGACAAAACAATTCCTCTCCAGGCCTGGAACTCGAGGACACCTCACTGCCTCAGGCCTCGAGAAATGTAAACCACAGTGAGTTGGGGAGGAGCAAACTCGGGGTAAATGACTTCATTACCTGAAGCTGTAATCAGAGGATTAACCCCCGATATGCAAATGGAGCAAACTTACAGAAGTATGAAAAACCCATCACCCCGTGGTCCATTTTGGGTGTAGCCCCCGGGGACTTTGAGTGCTCTAAATGTACCTGAAGGCCCTTCAGTAAATGTAACCACTTGTGTTCTCGTAATTCTGTCTGCCCTCTGTTTTTAGGCAGCCCCTCAAGGCATCAGATGGGTGCCTTGGGGGACCTCTGACACCTCACTGCACCTGGGAACACCTTTCTCCAGCCCTTCCCGCTCCCAGGCCTTTGCACCACGGGCTGCTCCTGCTGTGGATTCCACACACGGCTGCTCAAACTTTTGGGACCTTTGTTGGGAAGTCCTGTGATACAGAGAGAGACAAAACTCCCACCAGGGTATCACCAGGTCAAGGAGGGAATGTGTAACACAACCAGAGCTTGGGGTTGATGCTGAACACCCTCCTTCCTCCCAGGGAAAGAAAGCAAAAAAAGGAGAATGAGGAGATGGATCTTGTGGACCAAAAGGAGACTCCCTTGGCCAAGCTGATAACAAGGGCTTGCCATTGCCACCAGTAAATTAAACTGGTAACTCCTAGAGCAGCCACGATGCTTTATGAACCATCTGCTCCTGCTTCCCTTTGCTGCTGGCTGTAACTGATGTTTGCAGCTGGCAAACTTTGTCATTTCCAGACAGTTCCTCACTGCTGTGAATTTATCTGGGCCTGGTGACTCTCAGTGCTGGCAGAGGATATCCTGGCAGCAGGACACTTCTCTGAGACAGAGGAGGCACCCAGCCACTCCCTGGCATCCTTCTGCCTCATCCCAGCCCCACCTTGTTCCCTGCCACATCTACAGGCAGAAGAAGGCTTTTCTCACCTGCTGGTTAAAGCCCAGATCCTGTGGTGGGAAACCCCAAACCTTCCACAAAGACCCCTTCCAGGAGCTCACCCTTTCCATGACTTTTGAAAGAGCATTTGCACACAATTAATACTCCCTTGCCTTTTTTCTCTATCACACAGAACCAGACAAAAAGAAAAAACCCTCTCCTTCAGAAACTCCAGGACAAAAACCAAGCAGGGCATTTAATGGCCCTCTGTGCTGATACCCAGGGAAGATTCCTCTTTTCAGGGAGCATCCTTGATGTGATGCTAATGAGAGATGATCTTTCAGAGCAGAAGAGCTCCTCAGAGATTTTAAATATCCATGTCTCAGGATTTCAGAACTTGAGTCAATATTTCACATCTACAAGGGATGAAAGGAAAGCTCATGGGGCCTGTGCAAGCTGACTTCCAGCTTCCTGCTCTGGTCCCTCTCCTCTTAGAAACATTTCTGTGAGGCAAACCCCAGTGGCAACATGCAGGGGGTTCATAATTCAGGATATAAATTCTCTACCACCCATTACCATTGCCCAGAGTCTCACAGCACTCCCAAAGATTGTCCCCTTCTGTGCAGCATCCTTCACCTTCACCACCTGGGCAAGGAAGAACCCAATGGCCACTCCATTTTTAGGCTGTGGGATGAGGATGTTGATCACCCTCATCCCACCTCTCACATGTTAAAGACAACAGAAAAGAGTTGAGAAATTCATCCTGCAGAAGCACTGAAGGAGCCAGGCAGGGATGTTTGCATCGCTCAGTGAGCTGCTCATCCAGCAGACCTTTGCATGAGCTTTTTAAGTTCACTCAGAAGTACAAGACCATGGATTATTTCCTATAATGTCTCCCCTGTGTTTGCAGGGAGCAGAGGCAGAGCTGTCACACATCTCAATATGCCGGTGTGGGCAAGGGGAGCTGAAAGAGTCCAACAGGGATATCCTGCACTGCTGGGACTCAGGAGGAG
Organism: Corvus kubaryi; assembly: GCF_017639235.1. NCBI lineage: Eukaryota > Metazoa > Chordata > Aves > Passeriformes > Corvidae > Corvus > Corvus kubaryi. The sequence continues at coordinate 1,210,762 of NW_024581088.1, forward strand.
TTCTGGCACTAGGTAGTGCTGGCAGGAGAGATCAAGATAAAATCATGGAGTTCTTTGGGTTGTAAAAGATCACTGAGTCCAACTGTTCCCCCAGCACTGCCAGGGCCACCACTGCCCCATGTCCCCAAGTGCCACATCCACAGGGCTGTTAAACCCCTCCAGGGACGGGGACTCCACCACTGCTGGACAACCCTTTCATGAAGAAATATTCCCCAATATCCACCCTGAGCCTGCCCTGGCCCAGCCTGAGGCCGTTCCCTCTCCTCCTGGCCCTGTTCCCTGGCAGCAGAGCCCGACCCCCCCGGCTGCCCCCTCCTGTCAGGGACTTGTGCAGAGCCACAAGGTCCCCCCTGAGCCTCCTTTGCTCCAGCCTGAGCCCCTTTCCCAGCTCCCTCAGCCGCTCCTGGGGCTCCAGCCCCTTCCCAGCTCCTTTGCTCTTTTTACACTCAGCAGTTCTCCAGTTCCAGTCCAATTCCTGATGAATTCCCCGGTCAGCTGTGCCTTGCTCCCAGCCCCTGCCCAGAACTCTGGATCTGACACTCAGCCACCTGCCCTGGGCTCCCTCCAGAGTCTCTGTCCCTGCAGAGCAGCCCAGGCTGAGGATGTGCTGCAGCTCCAGGTGCCACCAAGCACACGGGAGCTTCACACTCAATCCTGTGCTTGGTCTTCTTTAATCTCTTAACTCACCCCCAGAGAAGCAGAAGGCTGAAGAAGGAGCTCCTGCCACACAAGGTGGGAAGTTTCTGCTCTGTCCTTGCTCACCCCAGCCCTGAGCTGAACTCCCTGCAGGGCCTTAGGCTGGCTCTGAGCAGGACAAGAGCAGAAAAAAGCTCTGCCCAAACTGTGGGACAGCCCTTCCCTAAAAATCCACGGTGCATCCTCAGCCAAGGGGGTCTGGCAAACCAAAGGGCTCCAGTAAACTGATGGAGACCCCTTGTCTCTGAGGCTGCTCATGGAATCAGAGTATCCTGGGCTGGAAAAGCCCCACAGGGATCAGCCAGTCCAGCTCCTCGCCCTGCACAGACACCCCAACAATCCCCCCCCCGTCCCTGAGAGCATTGTCCAAATGCTCCTTGAACCATGGCAGAGCTGCTCCTCAGCAAGCCCTGAACTCTGCTTTATTCCAAGCCCCAGCTCCCAGAGTTTGCTCTGGGGAAAATAAAGAAACAAATAAATAAAATTCCCTTTGCTTGTACACAGCAAGAAAGATAATGCTGGTTTGCTGTGGAATAAAAATGCCACCAGTTATTTATCCAGGTGAGGAATTAGGCACTGCACGAGCTCGGAAAGCTCAATGAGAAAGTAAATCCTTAGGATGGAGCACACGGGGAAAAAAAAAGATTAATTGATTTGTGACTACAAGGAGGTTTATTCAGAACCATATTTATCACTACAGTGTGTTTGAATTCGGCAGGAACTCCACTCAATTTTCTTCTGCAGCCTTTCTTTGCTGTTCAAGGAAATATATCAGCAAGAAGAGAGAAATGACACTTCATTTTAAGGAGCATCACCTTCTTTTAGAGAAGAAACTCTCCCTGGAGCTGTAGCTCTGGGACACTTGCCCAGCTCACACCCAGGCCGGACCTGGCAGCTGACAGACCTCTGCTGCCACAGTGAGGGCCCCCAGCTTTACATTCCAATTTGAGTCACTTTTCACCTCAGGGGGCTGAAGGTGACAAGTTGCTTGGAGTGGGAGAGAGGGGAGGGAAAGGGAAGATGGAGGGAAAGGGAAGGATGGAGGAAAAGGGAGGATGTGCCTCTGTGCCTGCCTCCCCTCCTGCAGCAGGAGCACCCATGGGCTGTGCCAGGGACCCTCTGGCTCTGCAGACCTCAGCCCCGGGGCACTTGGTCTGTAAAAAGCACAGTGTGGGCCTCGTGTGGGTGAGGACTGAGTCCCATTCCAGTCAAACAGCCCAAATTCTCCCTCAGCACCAGTGCCTTCTCCACCAGGGAGGAACTGGCCAGCTCCTTCATTTCTCTGCATACAGAAACGGCACTGTCCTTCAAAGAACTCCCAGGTGACACCCCAAAAATCGCCTCAAACACACCTGAGCCCCGGGCTGTTACACCCATCCCACAGGGAAGCTGATAGCAGGAACAGATAACTGACCCCATGCAGCAGCTGGGCAGGTCCTGAGCTGGGAATTCTCATGGATTCTGGTTCCCTGATCCTTCTGTCCCTCCTCTATTGCCTGTTCAAACACACATTTGCTCCTATATACCCACTTCAGCCTTAAAATACATAGCGATTTCAACACTCTAAAGACAAGTTAATCATTTATTTATTGTTTGCTTCTTATTTCAGAGGCCTGAATTACACCATAATTACTTGGAGGGAGGCTCTAACAACCCAAGCTGTTTGTCTAGCAGCCTCATTTATTTTTGCATGGCAAAACCATTATTCCCCCCCAAAAATCAGAACAAGATAAGAAAAATACCCTTGAGCACTTCATCCAATTTTAAAGCGAGAGCTGGGTTAGTCCACACAAGAGCCAGCAACTGAATTCCCGATTACAGGACAGATCCAGCAATAACCCTGGATCATCTGGCACAGCTCAGGCAACTCAGGAAGGAACAGGCAACTGCAGGAACTGGGCTGCCAAGCGCTTGGAAGGAGCAAACTGAGGGAAAGCTGACGTCCTGTGCAGTCCCGTGAGGGCAGGGAGGGGAAGCCCAGCCAGCCCAGGGGTGTGTCCAGTTGTGCTGTCCCAGCAGGAGGAAGGAGAAGGCATCAGGCAGGATCCCAGGAATGCTGCAAAGCCCTACCACAGATGTGCTTTGGGCTCCCTTTGTCCTTTTGGCTGCATCACTCCCTACCCCCAGCCCGGGAACAGGAGCTGTGGGGTCAGAGCCATCCCCTCCTTCCTCTTGTCCTGCTGATCCCAGACATCCTTGGGCTGCCTGGGTGCTGGGTGAGAGCCCTGTTCCACGGAGCTGTGCTCCACTTCAGATGGACAGGGAGTGGTATCCACACCCCTGGCAGTGTCCAAGGCCAGGCTGGACGGGGCCTGGAGCACCCTGGGACGGTGGAAGTTGTCCCTGCCCCTGGCAGGAGTGCAATGGGATGGGATTTAAGGTCCCTTCCAACCCAAACCTCTCTGGGATAAACAAAAATTCTCCCCACAAACACTCAGGGCTCCCAACATTTGTCCCCGCACAGTCCCGGCTGTGCCTTGCTGCGAACATTTAAAGATGTTTTCCCTTAATTCTCAGTTTTCCCTGCTTCTTCTGGAAAATGAGCCATGACACATGAGCCATTTGCAACGCGCTGCAAGTGTGACATTGGCTGTATTTCCATGGCAACTCTCCCCCCTGCATCCCCAGCCTCTGGATGTGCATTCCCGGCAGACCCGGGCTGCAGACACACATCATTATATTTAATCTGAACAAGTGTGTACCTGAGTTGACTTTATTTCATGAAACTGCATAAGAAATTAAATTTCTCTCACTATTTCCTGCTCTCCCATCCCGGTGTCATTACTTGCAGGGCTCTGCCATTACTCGTTGGCATTTTGCATCAGTACATAATGATACAATATCAGATAATGTTAAGATGCAGAAACCACTCCAAACACCAGACAGCAATTTTCTGCTCAGTTTCCCAATTTAACCTGAATTGATACTACACTGTAAGTCTGGATGAGGTTCAGGGACTGCTCTAATTAGAGCAGCATCTTGGGCAGCAGCACTCACTTGCATCCTGCCTTTCTGGTCCCGGCCTTGATTGGGCAATTAAGAGGCAGAAGAGAGAACTCCTCTCCAAGATCTGTCCTAATGAACAGCTCCAGGTCCTGTTACACCACGTCCTCTGATCCTCCAGCCCAGCACAGCTCTCAGCTCTCATGGAATTTGTTGTGTTTTATAAATCCCACTTCAAATGGACAAGTTTAACTTCCCCTGCCCAGAAAAACGCCGTGGGATGGTGAGCACACCTCGTGGACACAACTCCTGCAGCTCCTGCAGCGAGGCCAGGGCAGCTCAGGAGTTAAAAAGTGCCCAGCAGTGGCACCAGAGCACCGGGCAGGGCCTGAGCCCAGCAATTGCCCTGCACAGGAGGCAGAACTGCTGCCCTGGGCAGGGCCCAGCCCTGAACAGGCTGCCCAGGGAGGGGCTGGAGTCTCCCTCAGCGGGGATATTGCAGAGCCCTCTGGGCACAATCCTGTGCCCTGTGCTCTGGGATGGCCCTGCCTGAGCAGGGAGGTGGCACCAGGGACCCTCTGGGGTCCCCTCCAGCCGGGCCCAGCCTGTGGTTCCCCACCTCTCCTAACCACTGGCACAGCAAATCTTCTCCTGTTGACTCAACTCTGGTCTTTTCCACCCCAAGAAGAGGTCACACGTGATGGCAGCAGCCCAGCCCGAGCTGGGGATTCACCCACTGCCCTCACACAAGACAACAGCAAATGCATGGACATAACCACAGGAGGCTTCTTCCCTGCTGTCAGTCCAAGGAACCTGTGGGAGCTGTGCTGACTCCCCCAGGAATCCCCCCTTGGCCCCATGAGCCCCATGCAGGCAGAGGGACCCTGCCCACACCTGTGGGATGGCAGCAGGTACTGAGCTCCCGGGGACTGAGGGAGGAGCTGCTCCAGGAGAAATCCTTCTTCCACAGGGAGCACTGAGAGCTCCACCTGATGAGGAGCAGGGAGGCAGTGAAACACCCTCCAGAGTCACCATTAGCCCCTTTTCCCCACAAAACTGTGCATGAGCCCAGAAAATAGCACTGTTCGGACAACGCTCTCAGGCACGGGGTGGGATTCTTGGGGCTGTCCAGTGCAGCTGGACTCTGCTGATCCTTGTGAGTCCCTTCCAGCTCAGGATATTCTGTCCAGTGACTGTTTTATGAGAGGACCCATCTCCCAATGTGCTGAGCACACACAGCCCCACTGCATCCACAGGCCTAGGTCCCAACCCAGGGCATTCAGTGAACAACTCCATGGGGTGTGATAAAAACCACTGGGTAGAAAGTGCCTGAAGGAGCCTTGGCTGCATTCTTCCCTCTTGGAAAGCCATTGGCAGGAGCTGCCTTCTGTGCAGCTCTGTGGCCAAATGCAGGAGGAAAGCTGGCACGGGGAAAGGCAGCAGGAATGTTCCAATCAGGGACTGAGCCTGTTGTGCTGCCTTCATCTGAACTCAGTGGGGGGATCCCTGCAGCCCCAGAAACTCCTTTTAGCCGATGCCTGTGGATAGAACTTCCTGCCTGTCCAGCCAAGCCTATGAGGATACAGAAAATAAACCCATCACACCCAGCTCTGACTGCCCCGTCTTGCAGAAACGGAGCCTAAATGAGGCAAAGCCAGGATGAGATGAAAACTAAACAAAGCTGGGATTTGCTAGTTTAAGCTATCAGAGATGCATCCTGCATCTCTCCTCAGGAACACTTCCCTGTGTTCACAAGGATGCTTGTGGCAGATGAAAAAATCCATGTGGAAAACATGGAAGTTTAAGTGGATGCATCCAAACCAAAGCCACGGCAGTATTTGGCCACACATTTGGTGTGCTCACCTCTCATGCTGTGGTTTGAGTGTCACCTGCACAGACACGACCTTGTGTTATGTCATTTATCACACATGGGGCAATCTGAGAATCTGAGTCAGAAATGGCCCCATCACAGGTGTAAAAAAGTGTCAAATCCCAACAGGAACCAGGGGCCACACTTGGAATTTAAGCCACCACCTCCCACCACACCCAGTGACACCAATGGCTGGGGACAGGGAAGAAACAAAACTTTTCCAAAGAGGAGAAGAAAGAAGGATTTCAGCATTTGTTTCACTCTGACTGGATGTAAGATTTATTGGCTTTTCCCTAGGGAAGGGGGAAGGATGAGAAAATCCCAGAATCACTGAGGTTGGAAAAGCTGTCCCAGACCAAGCTGTGCCCAATGCCCACCTTGTCCCCAGCCCAAAGCTCTGAGTGCCACCTCCAGTTCTTCCTTGGGCACCTCCAGGGATGGAGACTCCAAACCTCCTTGGGCAGCCCCTGCCAAGGCCTGAGCACCCTTTCCATGGGGAAATTCCTGCTGATGCCCACCCTGAGCCTCCCCTGGCCCAGCCTGAGGCCGTTCCCTCAATGGCCCTTTCCAAAGGACAGCACTGTCCCAGAGCAAACACGTGCAGTACCTTGTTCAGGATGTTGATCAAAAATGGGAAGCATCAGCTGCTTCCAGCAGATCTCTGTGCAGCCTCACCCTGGTGGCGGGGAGAGGATCTTGCTTTCAGCCCCTTCCCATGTTCGATGAATCCCACAGGTTCGAAGGGCTCCTACCAAAGGCCTGGAAGCAAACCCAAAATGCAGAACACAGACCTGGCACTACCCAAGGTTTGCTTTCCCATCCTTCAGCTCCCTGCCCTGGCCCGAACCAGCCTGCAGGCTGAGAGGTTTCACACTTCTCCCAAAAGCCGAACCCAGGAGCTCTGGGCAAGCTTGGCTGCAGCTGCTGAGGCACCACTGAAACTTCCTTTGGGAAAAAAAATGGCAAAAAGAAGGAATTTAACCCAACACTTTCCCACCTGCACTCCAGAGGAGCCTCTCAGGTGCCACCGCTCTGGCTGAGGGTGAGGCCAACACCAGCTCCTTTCTGGGGCCCCAGACTTGGGCTTCCAACTTTAACCCCTCTGTTGTTCCATCTCCACAATAACAAATCTTTTCCCTTTAAAAGCAGCTGCTCCAGTGAGACTGGAGATGAGTTCACTCATGCACAAGGAATTAAGACATGTTACAGAACTAATTTATGTGCCCTGCTGGCCACAGAGCCTCTCTGGACACAGACTGGGGAAGCATTTCCACGTGTTTGAGCTGAGTTTTTCTAAACAGTGTTAGAAACAGCTGGAAAGTTCTGAACTTTGTTTTTCCAAATGAAAAACTTCATCAAAATGGGCATTTACACACAGTTGGGGCAGGGCAGGGCAGGTACCATCAAACGTTCCATCCCTGAAAAATCTCCCAGCTTTTTCAGTTTTTAATACTGAGGGTGCAAATCAGCCCAATTTCCTTTCATTAGGACTTGTTATGTTGTTCTTGCTTTCTCCAAAAAATTTCACAGGAGGAAAAGAATTCCCGGCCAGCTTTAATTTGAATTGATTCCTATTCAACCCAATGAGGTCATGCATGTTTAATTATCATCATCCCTATTACAGACGGAAAATCAACTTCCTCTGATGTTGCCGTGCTAATTACCATCTCATTTGTTTGGCAATGGCATCCCGTAACCGATGGAGATTATGGAAAACCAAGAGCAAAGGACCTGTACAGAGCACTACAAACAGTGGCCAGCACTCAGCAAAGTCCTGGATGGATCCCACGGATCACATCCAGCACCATTTGGAGATTCCTTTTAGCTCTCCAAGGCAGGAACATGCTCAAGGATTTTGCCACAGTGAACTTTCAGTAAAATAAAGAGGAAAAACGGGATGAAAATATCATCCCATTCCTTGAAGTGCTGGGAATGGAGAGGGAGAGGAATTAAGGATGAGGCTTTGAAAGGGAAAAAGCATTTGTGAAATTCAAGGCTGCTCCAGACACCAGCTCAGAGCTCTCAGCCTGGGAATGAAACACAGAATCCTGGAATGGTTTGGGTTGGGAGGAGCATTAAAAACCAGCTCGTTCCACCCCCTGCCACAGCAGGAACTCCTTCCCCTGTCCCAGGCTGCTCCAAGCCCTGTCCAGCCTGGCCTGGGACACTGCCAGGGACCCAGGGGCAGCCACAGCTGCTCTCTGCCAGCCCCTCCCCACCCTCCCCTACTCTGGGCACATTTCTGTAAATCCCTGGCAGCACCAGTGACCATCAGGCCCCTCCATCCCTTTGCCAGTCTGTCCCTGGGAAGTTCCCAGTTCCCTGTCAGTGACGATGACTTTTCCCCCTGATGATGCTGTTGCTTCGAGACTCTTCAAAAGTGAGCTGGGGTCAGGTATGAGAGCAAACAAAGCCAACCCAAAACCTGCCAGTGGACTGGAAATGCTCCTCTTTGCTCCCAGGGAAGGAGGTAAACTTGATGCTAATCTCTGCTCCAAGCAAGTGTAATCCTTCTGCATCCCAATAAACTGTGGCATCTACAAGTACAGCTCCAGCACATCAGTGCAGTGATGTGTGTGACCCAAAATAAGAACATGAGGACCAGGAGACTGCTCTCCAAAGCAGCTGGGTGTGCAGAGCTCTGCAGCAGTTATTAGGCTCATTTAAGCACCAAATTAAGCAAAGAGTGGGAGGAAAGACTGATGAAACCAAAATCTGATCTCCTGCTCCACGTTTAACCTTAACTTGGCAGCTCTGTCTGCTTCTATGCTTATTTTTAATTTAGTAATGCTCTGATGATTTATTTCCATATTAAAGCCTGTTTCACAAAAGCTGAAAAAGAAACGACTGCAGGGGCAGCAAATTCTCCCTCAGAGCTGAAACGAAGCCACTTCTGCAGGCACACAGGGAATGCGGGCTGATTTATGGCCAGCTAGGCCAAGGGAAGCACTGCTGCCTGGAAAATAAGCACTCAAACGACATTGTCTGCCCTGCTAAAACAGAAAACGTGGCTCTGCTGCAAGCCCTGAGCACTGCTGGGGCTGCAGAGCCTCTTGCTTTGTGTCAAGGCCTGCCTGGAAATCTTGGACAGGGCTGAGAGCCGCTCTGGATGGAAGATGTGGAGGCACCACCAGCCTGGTGCCACAGCCCACAAAAACTGCTAATCCTGTGGTATGCTTGTTCCCATGAATTCCCAAGTGATTTCTCCTGGCAGTAACTGCAGGTTCCCATCCCCAAATCAGACGGAACAATCCAGCAAAGCAGCCATCTGCTTCCTCCATCTCCTCATTCCTGTTCCAAAAGGAATTGGGATCGCTCCTTTCCGTCCTTTCCGCTTTATTTTTAGAGCGTCTTCAGCCAGAGCTCAGCTCCCCACCCTTAAAACTGCACCCTGTGTGCTTCTCTCTCCTTCCAACCAAGTGTTCTTCCAGCAGGAATATTCTAGTGGACACAAAATGTTTGGTGACCAGTGGACAGAGAGCTTTGCAACACAAAGAAAACAAACCATCTTGTGGATTAGACAGACCTAGATCCTGAAATTCACACTGAGGACGGGCAAAGAGCTTCAGCAGACTTTGTCATCTCCGAGAAAACCAGATTTTTCATTTTGTTCCCTCTCAGAAAAGTGACAAACCCATGACTGCCCACACACAAGTGCAGCTGCCTACGGACACAGGGAAAATACAGAACTCACAGCTCCTGGAGTTTGTTTGGTTTCTGCTCTGGAGATGATACCCACACAGCTGTCAAGTGGAGCAGAGAGATAAGCCTAAACACGAGGCTGATAGAGCTCTCAGGAAGTGCTCCCATCCCTTTCCTTCCCCAAGAAGAAGCCAGCAATGCACTGAGACATCCCAATGCCCTGGGAAAGAGAAGGAGGCTCAGGGGAGGTGCTGTATGAGGTTAGTGGGGACACTGGAGCACCTCCCCTACGGAGAGACGGGCTGGGAAAGCTGGGATTGCTCAGCCTGGGAAAGAGGAGGTTGTATGGAGACCTCACAGCCCCTCCCAGGGTCTGGAGGGGCTCCAGGGAAGGCAGAGAGGGACCCTGCCTCAGGAACTGGAGGGACAGGACAAGGGGAATGGGGTCAAACTGCCAGAGGGCAGGGATGGATGGGATATTGGGAAGGAATTGTTCCCTGGGAGGCTGCCCAGGGAAGCTGTGGCTGCCCCTGGATCCCTGGAAGTGTCCAAGGCCAGGCTGGATGGGGCTTGGAGCACCCTGGGATGGTGGAAGGACCAAGGCTTGATCCCTCTGTGAAATTCCACCACATGCAGGGAAGAGCAGCTTTTAACACTCCCATTTTCCTGCATCGACTACTCCATCCCAACAGCTTCTTATCATGATCTGCCTTATTGTCCCTTCCAGTGCACACAGCCCACCAGGGAGCTTCCCAATTCCTCCAAACTTGGAGCAAAATGCATCAAACTTCATCCTCACACCCTTTCTCAGTGCCAGCCTTTGCTCCTGCCTCTGTTTTGGCTGCAAATGTTCTTGACACATTTAATGGTTCAACTGCAGTCCCACTCAGGACTGCCACAGTTTCAAAATCTCACGTGGCACCTTCCCTGAAGCCTGTAGCTCTCCAAGTTTTTAGTTCTGCCTGCATGGAGTTTGTACCAAGAGAAATGCACAATTCCTTGGCACCCTGCCTTAGCTGACTTCCCACACCTCAAGAAAAAGTTCTGTCATTGCAACAGGAAAAAAAAAAAAAAGAACTTTTCCCTAAAAAAGAAGCCAGAACCACGGGATCACATGGCCATTAAGTCCCATTTGTGGAGAATCTTGGAAACCTGTCAGCTGCTCTTTCCTCCCAGGGCTGGGCTTGACAGAGCAGCAGTGATAAACGGGGAGGCAATCAGGGTGCACATCTGGGGCTGTGATTGATGCCTTTCCTCACTGCCAGCAGAGCAGAGCTGTGCTGGTGCTGCCAGGGCTGGTCACAGGGGGCCAGGGCCTCTGCAGGCACCAATCCCCTGCTCAGCAGAGGGAAGAGCTCCTTCCAAACAGTCCCAGCAGTGACTTTGGGAAGGACTGACAGAGCAAACCTGAGCCTGCCTCTCTGCAGGGAGTGAGGAGCCTCTGTGGAGGCTGCTCTGGGTATGGAGCCCACCCTGTGCCACCTTTTCCCAGCACCAAACACTCCTCCTAAGCCCGGGTCTCCCATTCAGATCAGTTTGCTGCAGCCACTGAGGTCTTACGGCAGCACTCAAAAACGCTGGCAGATGTTCACCTAAGTATTTCGTGTCCTTTTCTTTTCCCCTCCCAGAGTACTTTTTCCTGAAGGGAAAGCACAGAGAGTGCAGAGAGGAGGGGGAAGGACACACCAGGCTGGTGTTCAGCAGGGCTGGCACGGCATTAACCCAGCACAGCCCACAGCTGTGGCTTGCAGCGTGCCAGCCCCGTACCAATGCCTCAACACCTGCAAATTTAAACCAGGCCTAAAGAAGGGAGGGGATGGGCTGCAGGGCAGTAAAAGGCTGCTCCCCAGGGCAGATGAGCCCGGAGCAGCCCCAGCCCCTCGCAGACACCCGATTTCTCTGTGTCCTGTGGCAGGCTCGCAGCAGCTCCGTGTCCCCAGCAGAGGCGAGTGTGCCCAGGCATTGATCAGAGCAAAGCGAGCACGAGTCAGATCAGGCTCAGAACAACCCCAAGCTGTGCTCATTAGCAAGGACCTGCTCGTTTTCTGACAGTACAGCAGCTACAAGGCACCAGGGATTGGAAAATGTGTTCATTAAGCACCACGGGGCCCACGGCTCCCTCAGCTGTCACGGCACAACCTCGGCCAGAGCTGCTCCCACCAGCTGCTCCCAGCCTCCATCCCCCTGCAACAGACTTTGGCTCTGCCCAGGCCCTCTCAGCACTGCAAGCACAGAGGGTTTCTGATTTGGAGACCCCAGAAATCCTAATGAGCTCTGAGGACTCCTCCACACCTCAGGTGTGTCCAGGTAGGGTTCGTACCCCTGAGCCAAAGCTGAGGAGCTCGTGGTGGGGAAGGGGGAGCAGGGATGATCCAGCACCTCCCCAGGCCCTTCAGGATGAGCAGGGCTGATGCTCACCTGTGAAGCTCCTACAAATGGGCTTCTGTGGGTAGGGAGCCCAGAGCCAGCCCCATGTACATCATTTCCAGGCACTGACAGGATCAAAACCAGCAACTAAAACATGTTCCTGGGTGACTTCACTCACACAGGAATGCCAAAATTCCCTGGCAGCAGTGCAGGCTGCAGTGCTCGAGCTGTGCTTTGAAAGAGCCCAGCAGTAACTCCACCAAGAGCTGGTGTGGGTGCAGAAGGCAGCAAATCCCAACTCTGGAGTTGTTCATCCCCAGAGGGGAGGTGGGGAAAGGGTGGGGGCACCCACAGGTGTCATGGAATCCCAGAATGGGCTGGGTTGGAAGGAACCTCAAAGCCCATCCAGTGCCACCCCTGCCATGGGCAGGGACACCTCCCACTGTCCCAGGCTGCTCCCAGCCCCAATGTCCAGCCTGGCCTTGGGCACTGCCAGGGATCCAGGGGCAGCCCCAGCTGCTCTGGGCACCCTGTGCCAGGGCCTGCCCACCCTCACACCCAGGAATTCCATCCCAATATCCCATCTAAACCCACTCTCAGTTTAATGCCACCTGCCTTGTCCTGTCCCCCCAGGCCCTTGTAGAGTCTCCTTCCAGCCCTCCCATAGCCCCTTCAGGTCCTGGAAGGCCACAGTGAGGTCACCCCAAAGCTTCTCCTCTCCAGGTGAACAATCCCAGCTCTCCCAGCCTCTCCTCCCAGCAGAGCTGCTCCATCCCTCGGATCACCCTGGAGCCTCCTCTGAGCTCCTCCAGCAGCTCCAGCTCCTCCCTGTGCTGGGCCAGGGCTGGGGCAGCTCTGCAGGTGGGGTCTCACGGACCATCAGGACCCTCCCAACTGCTCTCCCTCAGATTTCCCATTTGCAGATTTTCAAAGCTGTGCTGGGAACCCGGGATGAAGGGAGGTGCCCCCCTGGCTTTTGGGTTTGCCAGGGCCCTGCTCCCATCCCTGGGAAGACACTCCACAAGCACCAGGAAGACATTCCAGGGTGGAATCTGGGGGAGATTCAGTCCAGCACAAAGCAGCAGGAGGGGCTCTGGGCTGGGAGGGACGGGAGAGTTTGGAAAACCTCCCATGCTCCAAGGCTGAGGGGCCGGGAGCTCCCAGGGCATCCAGCACTTACTGCTGCAGCCCGTGAGGATGAGAGCAAGGATCCATTTTCCCTTTAATTTAATCTAGGCCTATTTATGCACTGCTGGCTGCAAAGGACAGTGAATTAAAGTGCACATGAAAGGAAATCATAGCCCTCAGCCCTGGCTCTCAAACGCTCTCTAAAGTCTGTTTGATGAAGGGCTGCTCTGCTTTGTCACCGAGCGCCCCTAGGCTCCATTATCACTGCTTTGTTTGGAGTCCCCACCTCCAAAGTCATTAAATACTTGCATTCTAATGAAAATGGATTGGTTTTGGCCAATAAATCACTTGAAAGCCATCTGCCAGTGAAAAAAAAAAACTTCAAAAAGCCAAATTCCCCCAACTCCTCCTCGCATATTTTTCCCCTCTGCTTTCGATTTTAGAGGGAAAATATGTTTGGATAATCCATCAATGGCAGCTTTCTCCTGGGAAGTGTGAACAGACCACAGAAAAGGCTCAGCTTGGCTTTGGCTTCCAAAATCACTTCATGGACCACTCGGAAACAATTCAGGCAGCGGGGTATGAGCTCCGAATATCGGTGCTGCCCCAGATTGTTTTGTTTTTATTAATAAGATTATTGCAGTGAAAACAGGCTCTCTGAAGCTTAATTTTCCTAGCAATTGTTAAATAATTTAATACCCATCTTTTCTGTCTCTTTAATGCCTCTGAAAAAATCAAAACCCGTCACAAATTAAAGGCCAAATCCTGTTTACTCTTTCCATTTCTAAAGCAACTCTGACATCAATAAAGGCTGGTTTTGTGACTTGGGCTCAGATTAAAGTTCTGTCAGTGCAAGTAGTTTTATTTTTTCAACCAGGAGCATAATTTTTTTTTTTCTTTTTAATCAAAATAATTCTCTTATGCAAAGCTCTAAAAATACAAAAGCAAATGCTTCCAGTATGGCCAGCGTGGTTTTCTTCATGAAAATGGATTACATGAACATTTCCTGCCAATAAACTACAGCTCCCTTCAGGAAGGAGGATTTGCTCCCTTGCCTGCAGCTCTGTTCCCCCCCTGAAGGGACAAGCCAGGGGCTCAGTGTCCCTGCCCAGTTTCCAAGGCCTTTCAGGGGGAAGCTGGGCTGACTGGTGCTTGAGGGATTTCAGCTTTACTTGCAGTAACACCTTTAATTTGGCCTAGAGTGGTGGTTTTGTAGAATCACAGAATAACCTGAGCTGGAAGGGACCCACAGGATCAGCGATCCAACTCCTGGCTCTGCACAGACACCCAACAATCCCACCCCTCCTGGCCCTTCACCACCTCCCTGTCCCTCCCTTGGATCATCTCCAGTAACTCTGGATCTTTCTTACACTGCCCCCAGCGCAGAGCAGAGAGGGACAATCACAGCCTTAAAGCCTTTACAAGTGTCCCAGGATGCCCAGAACGATGATGGAATTTGCACCATCATCAAGACTTCCTGCATTTATTTTCATCCAGGAATCACTGAAACAACCAAGGAGCCCCCCAAATTACTGACTCCAGCCAGCCACTTCTCAGGCAAAGCAGGGAAATGTCCTGGCAACAACAAGCAGCCCCACCCAAGGCTGGGCAGGGCTGCAGGGGGTTCCATCTGCTGGCCTGGAGGCTCAGCCCCCACGGATGGATGTCCCCCGTTCCTTCCCTGGGGCAGGTATTTCATACTGAACCCAAATCCCACTCCATGCCCCCAAATGTCCCACCTCAAGGGTGCTCAAACACTGCTTTTGCAAGGTCACTTGGCCAAACCAGCCAGGCAGGAGCCCAGCTGGGTCCCTCTGCCACGGCGCTGTGACAGCCCTGCCCCCAGCACTGGGAAGCTGCACAAACACAGCTCCTCCACTCCAGAAGCTTCTCCCTAACCCACAGAAGAATCACATGGCTTTGGGCCGTCCCCCAAACCCTGGTGCTTGGTGGGGACCTTGCCAGGTTTCAGCAAGGATCTTCTGCTCTGGGTGCAGCCAATCCCAAGGAGATTCCCTTCCAAGAATACCAGGATCCAGCACTGACATCCATGGAGAGCCTGCTCATCCCACGGGCTGCTGCCAACCAGCCCCAGGTGCACAGAGCTCAGGTGCCCCCTCAGCAGAGGCTCTCCAGGCAGTGACATCAATCTGCTCATCTTGTAAAACCTGACACCACTACAAGTTATTACAGAGCCTTCTTTACACTTGGCACTAAATTAGGTGACATTAAAAACCAGCAGATGAAGAATTCCTCGTAAAGGGGCCCAACAGCAGCAATCTGAGCTCCAACACGTCCGTGGCAGCTTTCTCACACCACAGGGAATCTCTGGGAAGTTTAAGAGCTTCAAATTAGCACACCAGGGAGTGAAGGCCACTTTGTGCAGCCAGTTGAGGATCACTTCTCCCAGTACCGTTAACATAAAAACTGAGAAAGTCAATTAAAAGATTTTTTACTATGTGGCCTCAAATCATCCCCAAAAAACCCTCAGCATTAAAAGGAAAACCCAAACTGAGAACACTGAAGAGGTTCTTGCTGGAGTACTTTAGAAGCTGATAAAGCACTTGATGGTTTTAATTTAATCTGGAGATGGACGACAAAGTTATTGAGGTCATGATTCTGACCTAAATCTTCCCTCTCCTACATTTCGAGCCCAAACAAGACTGACGCTAATTAAACAAAAAAAAAATCCCTCCATTTCTTCTCTACTAGACCAGGCTGGACAGGGCTGGGAGCAGCCTGGGACAGTGGGAGGTGTCCCTGCCCATGGCAGGGGTGGCACTGGGTGAGCTTTAAAGTCCCTTCCAACCCAAAATATTCTGGGATTCTTCTGTTATTTGTTTTCAAGTTTTCAGAGCTTCATTCTCTGTGGCAGCCAGGAGTGATCAGACCTTGGGTTTCAGCTTCACACCCCTGGAAGCACAGCTCTCCAGGAGCTCAGGATGGATGGGTTTGATTTTGTTCAGGTGTTTACACAACAAGATGTTTGCAGCAGCTCTTTCCAGAAGCACCAACAAAGCCTTGCCTGGGGAAGAATCACAGAATCATGGAATGGGTTGGGTTGGAAGGACCTTAAAGCCCACCCAGTGCCACCCCTGCCATGGGCAGGGACACCTCCCACTGTCCCAGGCTGCTCCCAGCCCCAATGTCCAGCCTGGCCTTGGACACTTCCAGGTTGTTCCCATGCTGGACCAAGGTCTGGCCCAAAATCCTTTGGGGCTCCAGGGATTTTGCTGGAAATGATGCTGAGCCCTGACATGGAACTGCAGCCAGTGCAGGGATGGAGGAGAACCAGACCTCAAGGGAGATAAAGCCTTTGGGTGGCCAACACAGAGCTCTGGTCTCCTTGAGCTGCTCAAGGAGAGGGCCTGGCCTTTAGAGCCTGGGGTGGATCACCAGTGCCAACATCTTATCTTCCTGTTTGATTTAAATTTTATCTGTTTAAATTTCATATGAAGCCATTGAAGAGCTCCATGAGCCTTCTGCAGCTGTTGGGACATTCCCACCCATCCCATCCCATCCCATCCCATCCCATCCCATCCCTCTAAGCAAACACCACCATCTTCTCACACATTCCAGATGAGGTTTCCAAAAACAAATTCTCATTTCACTGCCCCACATCTGGCTCCTATGGAAATCTTTCCCTCAACTTCCAAATGCCAGAAGAGTGAGAACATTTTAAACCATCTTCACACAGAATCAGGGACCTTCCTGCAGTTTGGAGATGTTAAAGCCAGAAAGAACCAATTTAAAAAATATTCAGCATTCTGTACAAACGCCTCAAGTTTTTTTCAAAACAAACCAACAGAAACCCAGGACAAATCCTGAAAATCCTGCCTTTTCCTCACACCTGTGTCCAGGCACCATCCCTGAGATGCCTTCTGCCACCTTGAGCAGCTCAGTGGTGATGAAATTATTTATAAGAGTTTAAGCAAACCTGTCTGAATCTGTTACTGAGGGTCTGATGTGCACCTTGCTCACCCTGCAAGGGTGTGGATGTGGGATGTGCCACAGGAACCACTTGTCCCAGGCACGGAGATCCTTTCCCATCTTTTTATGGCAGTAGAGGTTATTCCCAAGAGCCCATAGCTACTTCAGAGGTTGTGCAAATCCTGTGTGCACAGAAGTTTCAGGCTGTTACAGTGAATTCCTAATTCCTAGGAATTAGACTAAATGAGGAAAGAAACAGCATTTGTTTAATTAAAACAAAGAAAACACCTTTGGGCTTTTGAATGCCATCACGGGATGGTGGCTGCAGGAAGCCCCACGGAAAAATCAATAGTTAGTGGTTTCTGGAATGAATAAATAAATATGATAATGATCCCACCACAAATCCCTAAGGTCCAGTGAAAGCCCAGCCACCAGAGAGGGGCAGCTCAGCACCCCCTGAGCTCTGTGACTGAGGAACACTTTAATTAAACACAAACTCTTTGTTAAGCAGCAGAACCTTCTCCCCGCTCCTGGGCCATACTCAATAACCTAAAACCCCTCTGTTTTTCCCATCTCCACCCCTGCATCATTCCCACACCTGGGATGAAGTTTGCTCTTTCCTAAGTACACTGCAAGAGCAAATTCATTAACATTTGTGAGGCTGAGACAGCAGGTAATTGGGTGGGTTAATTAACATTATTTTCATCTTTATAAAAGAACCCCAAACCTATCAGCCCTTCTATTCTTTCCTGATCCATAACTCTCAAACCCCATTTCCTCCTCACAATTATCTTCATTCTAATTAAATGAGCTTTTGTCTTCCAGCACCAGTAAAGATGAAGTGCCACATAAAACATCTGCAGCAAAGCCCTGTCTGAAGCCCAGTTTAACCTAAAAGCTGGCTCCCAGCTGCCATCTGTGCATGGCAGGCTTGGAAAGAGGCTTCTTGTCACCTCTGGAGCCACCTGAGAGCTTCTCCAGCCCCAACACCTAATGGGGGTTGCTCACCAAGGGAGCCACTGAGGCTCCACACAGCCACGTGTGGAAAAGGCAAAGAGAAAGTCAGGAAATCCATCACGTTGTAAATAATCCAATCTATCCAGGGAGAGGGTGCAGTCAGCAGCCCTGAAGCGTTCCAAGAATGGGCAGACCTGGCATCTCACAACGTGGTTTTTTGGGCAGGGGGGCACCTGCTCAGGGGCTGGCCTTGAGGGTCTTGGAGAGCTTTTCCACCCTCAGAGGCTCTGTGATGCCAGTGACAGCGGCTCACTGCCCTGTCCCCCCACCACTGAGGGACCCAGGCAGCAAAGATCCAGGTTGCACAACTCCTGCCAGCAGAAAGGTGTGGCCAGCCCCATTTCCACGCTCAGGTGAGTGTCCCTCAGCCCCAGGGCTGCTCAGTGTTCACTCATGTGGCTCCTGGATGAGATCCAGGGGCAGGAGAGCGTTTCATTGTTTTCCTGGACCAGACCCCTGGAGCCATCAGTGTCTCACACCTGTAATTACAAATCCTGGGGCTGCCTCTGAAGCACCATCAGCACATGGGGCCAGAAACCTCCCAGATTTCAGCAGCTTTTGGACGAAAGCTGATGCGACACAACCAAACCAGGTCAGGCTCTGGGGTTCACACCAGTGAAACAACAGGCTCCAGACCTCAATGAACCTCAAAAAAGCTCATGTTCTGTCAGGGGGAAATAAATCATTCCTGAGGATGCTAAAAAGCTGGGTCCCACCATGGGATACGCCAAGACCAGGTCATCAATCTGCTGTTTCACAGCATCTCCAAAGATCTCACTTGGATTTCCCACAGGTCACTGAAAGCATCAGCTTTCTTCCATTTTTTGTGGCCTCACAGGTTTCTGGGCCCTCAGCAAACTCTGATCAACACCTGTCATCAATAACTGGATCAATCCTGGCTACATCTCCACAGCAAAGCACATCCAGCCACGGAATGCAGGCACAGATTCCCTCCTAGCACTCAGCAGGAAATCCCAGCAGCCCTGCACCTCGCTGTGGTGAAGATCAGGATCTCTGTGATGACCATTTCCGATGTCATTTTCTGTCTGCCTCTTCTGGGAGAGCTAATTCAGCCACGATCCATTACCCTGGAATCACAGCTTTATCTCCTGCACAGATGTAGGCAGAGCCTGGCAAGGCAAGCCTGGCTGTGAAATCAGGCCCAGCTAGTGCTGAGACTGGGGGGATCTTTGGTGTATCAGCATTTTAAATGTTAATGTGACAAAAATACAGCAGCAGATGTACTGCAGAGCCCAGGTGTTAGAGCAGAATTCCCCCCAGGGATTCAGTGAGGCTGTTTCTTGCAGGGTATTACTGGGTGAAGCAGGAGCCAGTTTGAGACTGGGCCATATTTTAGATGAATTTCATTTCAAAGAGGCCATCAGCTCTCTGCCTGGATAATCATATCTGGGAATTAGCCACGAGAGAAAACTGCCCCAAACATAGCCACAAGTTCTGTCTCCAGTCCCCACTGAGTGAATTTGGTCACTTGTGGGCTCACAGGGCTGGAGCAGCTCTGGTGGGCAGGGAACTTCTGGGGCTGCCACAGTCCCCACGCACCGAGAGTAAACCCAAAAATAAGGGAGAAACTTTTTACTTCACTCCCATCCTTTCATCCTAAAATATCTCTAAAAAACTAATGTACCTCTGTATGCTGTAACTTCCAAACTTCCTCTAATCCCATGCCTAGGCACGTGGAGCACTGCACTGGCATCCCTTCCATGCAAATATTGCTGCAAAGTGCAGATTTTCACAGCACTGTGTGGCACAGAAAGAGCTGCTGTCATTATTTCTGGTCTGTGTGTGCTTCCCCAACAGGACAGAGGTGCCATTAGCCTCCTGCTGGGGACACTGCCCATTTATCTTCTCTAATCCTGCCCCAGTGCCTGCCAGCAATGATATTTCAGGTGTTTGATTATCCAACACGGCTGGGAGGTGTCTCAGGGCTGTGTCCTTCGCCCGGGCTCCCTCAAACCCCTGAGGCCTCTGCAGCAGAATCCACATTTCAGATGCCTTTAACAAATCCAGGTGTCTCCAGAACCCTCCTCTGGTCTCTTTTCCATGGAGCTGAGCGGGCAGATCCCTGGGATTACCAGGCTGTGGATGCCCTGGGGATAATGGGGCACCCCCTGCTCCAGGGTTGTGTCCAAAAGGGTTGTAGGAACCCCAGATAAAAACCTCTCCCAGCTCCTCCTGTCAGTGACTGTTTGCAATCAGATGAAATGCATGGATGTGATGCTCAGTGTCCTGCCCAGATTTTAGCACCATGCCTACATTTTTTAAAGATAAAACAAGCACCACAAAAACCTAACAGGACCTTCTGGCCAGCAGGAGCCAACTCCCACAGAAAAGCCTTCCCTTCTGTGGGTCAGCAGCAGATCCATCCCCAGGCAGCACCTCTGGTTCTCTGCACCAAACCAAGGACAAGAAATGTGTTGTGGAAGTGTCCAACATCCCTGTGACCCCATTTACTCCTGGCTCATTGGTAACCCCAAACTGGTTCATATCTGGGGAGCCTGGGGCAAAGCCACATCCTAAAGAACCCAAATCCTCCTTGTGTAGGTCCTGACCTCCCCATTCCAACCCTTCATGATCACCCAACCCTCCAGCTCCCCTCAGGTCTCAGCTCAGAAACTCCTCAGCTCAGCACTCTCTGCCTT
Organism: Corvus kubaryi; assembly: GCF_017639235.1. Lineage (NCBI taxonomy): Eukaryota > Metazoa > Chordata > Aves > Passeriformes > Corvidae > Corvus > Corvus kubaryi. The sequence goes on from NW_024581088.1 coordinate 1,231,015, forward strand.
CTCATCTCCCCTCACATCAAACACCTTCCAAAAACCAACATCAAACATCTTCCAGAAACCAACCAACCAAACCTCACCTCCCCTGCCCCCAAACACCTTCCCCAAACCAAAGCTGTCCCTCCCCACGTGGCTCTGACCCAGCTTCTCCTTAAGCACCCCTGAGTGCACTGACACAAACTCCAACCCCGTTCTGTGAGCACAACAGAGCAGAAGGTGTTGCAGATCTCTAAATGTCACATTGGGGGCTCCAGTTGCCTCAGTCACCTCAAGGGACAGGTTTTGAAGCCCAGCCAGCTCCCAGGGTGGTGCCACAGTCACAGGGGACACTCCTGGGTCTCCCAACTGCACCACTTTGGTTTAATAAAAGAGGTTGTTCTTCCTTGACTGCTGTATTTACTGGCTGAGAAAGGTTTATCCCAGCAGTGTTGATCCCCTTTTATCACCCTCCAGAGGCTCCAGCAAGAGCTGCCAGCACCACACTGCTCACACCTCACCTGCAAAGGCTTTTGGATTCCTCAGCTTTGGCTTCTGCATGGCCCAGCTATCCTTAAACAAGTCCAACAGCCTGAATTTGGTTAAAATAACTGTTTATTTGTCAAAGCCCTGATTCCTGTCCAGAATAAACTGACAGTTCCTCCTCTGAGGGCTGAATGAGCTGCCTGGAACAAGGGAGCCAGAGGAATAACAAGAAGTCTCAGTGTGAATGGGAATAGACCTAATTCCAGCTCCCAGGGATTATGTCAGTGAGCAGAGCAGAGCTGCTTGGGTCCAGGATTCCCAGCAGGCAGGGACTGCACCGTGCAGCTGCTCTGGGCCTCAGGACGAGGCTTCTCCAGATCAACCACGCCAGGAGCCAGGGGGATCCGACCCTGCTGGCCAGACACCACTCCTGATAGAGCTTCACCTGTGATCTCTGGGGGCCGTGGAGGGAACACCTGTGAGCTGTGCACACAGAGCAGCCCCAGCTCCCAGCCACACCCAGCTCTCCCCTCCCCTCCTGCTCTGGGTTTGGGCTCATCCCACCCCTGAAGCCTGGCAGGGCTGGAGCGCATTTCAGAGCTGCCAACCCTTCAGCTGGAGTGTTACAACAGCCTGAGACACATTTCTCCAACGCTTGCCCTGGGAGGAGAGGGACTTTCCATTCAGGAAAACACAGTGCTGTGTTTCATGGATCCACACTCAATCCATTCCATGGGAATAACCTCCCCATTCCTCATGGTTTGCACAAACTAACACTGGAACTGAGGCCAAACCGCTTTGTCACCTGCACTGCAACACCAGACTGGCCAAACCTGCACAGTTCTGCACCTCCCCAGTGTGTTTGTTACCAACACCCTTTTCCAAACCCCAAACCCTTCCAAACCCTCCCTGGCTCATGTCACACAGCTGGTGGGGGTTATGACGTTGTCCCTGACTCTCCAAGGTGACTGCCTCACTTCATCTTCCTGCATTTTCATAGAACTATGGAGTGGTTTGGGTTGGAAGGGACCTTAAAGCCCATCCAGTGCCACCCCTGCCGTGGGCAGGGACACCTCCCACTGTCCCAGGCTGCTCCCAGCCCCAATGTCCAGCCTGGCCTTGGGCACTGCCAGGGATCCAGGGGCAGCCCCAGCTGCTCTGGGCACCCTGTGCCAGGGCCTGCCCACCCTCCCAGGGAACAATTCCTTCCCAATATCCCATCTAACCCTGCTCTGTCTGAAGCCATTCCCCTTTTCCCTGTCTTTCCAGGGTTCTGTGTGTCCCTCTCCAGCTCTCCCACAGGAGCTGGATGCCTCCCTGCCCTCGCTGCTGGTCAGTGAGTGCCCCCAGCCCTGGCCGTACCTGATGGGCAGTGAGGGGTCCCCGGCGTCCCACCAGTCCTTGGGGGGGCTGATGTACATGCACCACAGCTCCCAGCTGTAGCCGTGAGCAGAGTTCTCGTAGCGCTGCACCTCGAAGTTGTCCTGCTTGATGTTGTCTATGGAGGGCAGGATCACCCTCTTCCTGTTCTCCTGGATCCGGGACAGCACCGGCTCGGCCCTGGGGGGACAGGGGCAAAGCACAGCAGGAGAGGGTCAGTTCTCTGCAGCTTCCATTCAATTCCTCCCCAATATCCCATCCATCCCTGCCCCCTGGCACTGGGAAGCCATTCCCTATGTCCTGGCACTCCAGGCCCTTGTCCCAAGTCCCTCTCCAGCTTTCTTGAGGGCTCCCTTTGATTCTCGAATTTCCTCAGAGCCTTCTTTTCTCCAGCTGAACAACTCCAGCTCTCTCAGCCTGTCCTCACAGGAGAAGTGGTCCAGCCCTTCACGTTCCTCCTCTGCACCCACTCCAACAGCTCCATGTCCTTCCTGTGTTGGATGCAAACATGATCCATGGGCTGGGAAGCCTGGCTGGAAACCTTCCCTTCTGTAAAGCAAGGCCAGGAAGGGTCTGCTTGGTTTAAACCACGCTTGAACTAGTCCAGACTCCCCCCAGACTTCCCCCAGATCCCAAAACCCCAGGCAGAACAGGGTAAATTCTTGAAAGCAGGACTGTTGGAAGGATCTTTTTTTCCCTTGGGATGCAGTTTGATGATATACAGCTAAAAAATTCATCTCTGGGATGCAGTTTGATGGCTTTATAGCTAAAAATGTCATCTCTGGGCCATTTGCACGTGTTCAGAGCAGGGGATGTGCTCAGCCTCACCTCTGCAGCCAAGAGCCAGCTGGGCTCAGTGTGCCCACACCAGGGGGAATCTGGGGGAACTGGTACTCCCAGTGCCCCCAGTAACAGCAACAGGTGGGAAACACAGAGAGAGCCAAGCCCACAGTGCAGAAATGCCTCCTGTCTATCCCTAAAAAAGAGCTCCAAGAGCTCAGTCAGTGGGAGCTCCTCAGTGAATCAGGTGTGAGGATTGAGTGACCAGAGAGAGGAATGTTCCTCTGGGAATACAGATCCCAACATAACAAACAGCTCCTGAAAGACCCCCTCCAGCTGCACTGGCACTAAAAAGGATTCAGTAGCTGTGCAGAACTCTGGCTTTAACAGCTGCAAACAGGTTTTTTGTGGCTGTTACTGTGTTCAAATTCAACACAAGCTTAGCTTCTTCCACCTCCACTTTTCTAAACATGGACCATTTACTTTTTACTCTTGGTTAAAGAAAAAAGAAATCCCTTTCAGGCTCCTGTCATGATACAGATTCAAACTTGAGCCACTTGAGCTCAAATATTTTGAATCTCTCTGAAAAAAAATCCTTATGAAACACCTCTTGCTGCTTCTGCACCTCTGCACTTATTCCCAGCAGCAGAGGAAACAAATCAATCCAAAGCATCTGAGCCTTCCCCACTGGGATCCAGCAAAGGGCACAGAAGTGGGAAACACTTTCTCCTTCATTCCTTTGCTGCCTGGGCTCTTTTAAACTTGGAGGAATTACTTAAGGCTAAGGGAATGGGAAATCATCCTGAAAAATGTAAGCAGGGAGCAGGGAAAGTGCAAGCATAAAGGCAAGGAACAGAGAAGGATTACAAGGACCAAGGGCAAGGAGAGGTTTTCCTCGTAGGTTCCCATCATGCCATTCCATCCAGAAGGAATCCTGACGGAATCCTGGAGAAGGATTAACAAGGCAGAGGACTTGTGTGCCATTCCGCAGAGACACATCCCTACAAAAGGATGGACACTGCCTGGTTGCTGCAGCCCCCGAGCACCTACCAGCCAGCAGTGAACTCCACGTGGGCATCAAAGAAGCCGGTGACCTGGCCCGTGGCCGCTTTCCAGCCCTCGATGCGGGCTCGGATCAGCCCTTCCCTCTTCTGGTTCCTCACGACCTTCACCAGCCCCGGGTAGCGCTTGTTGACGTATTCCTCCAGCGGCGCCTTCAGCTCCTCTGGGGACAAGGACAGAGCCGTGGGAAAGGGCAACAACAGCTGAGCTCTCACCTGAGAGAAACCAACCCACTGCGGGGAGGGCTTGGAGCAGCGTCACGGGGCCGAACTCCTCCTGCCCACGCGGTCAGGCAGCGCTGGCTGGCACAAGAGGCACTGAGCACAGCCCACACTGAAGGAGTTCGAGGTGGCCCAAAACGCTGCTGCTGGGCCAGTGAGGAGCCCACAGGCCACCTCAGAGCAGGGCAGTGAGGGGATGCTAACATTCCTTTGCACTAAGGGAAATGGAGCTGAAACACGAGGACAGAAAGAAGGCACCCATGGACAGCAAACACTCTGAACTCCTGATGGGGGTTTGAGCTGAATGCGTTGCTAGAAATGCTGCAAAACCCACCTGAAGTGACTCAAACTACATCAAAACCGTGTGGGAGCTTCACTGCCCTCTTCTCCCAGCCTCACCACTACAGCCTCGGCACTTGCTGTTTGTTTTGCCACCAGAAAAATTGAAATTCCCCTTGCTTTTATGAGGGGATGAAAGGGATTCGGGCTTTGTTCAGGAGATCCTCCCACCCCAGATCTCGTGTTCACTGCAGCTCATGTCCCTCTGTTGCCCAGGCCTGTGTGTGCAGTGCCTGGCACCCTCAGGGACCTGCAGCCCTCAGCCACCCCCAGCACAGAAATTCTTGAGAGTACGAGATTTGAGCATAAAAGACACAGAGGACTCTGAAGGTGGGAGCAGATGGAAGGTTGCAATAAAGGATAAACACGAGTGTGTTTTTCAGCCCTTTGGAGAAGTGCCAGTTCTCTGCCAGAGAAACCTTGGTCCTTTCGGTGCCTGCTGCACCAGCTCAGCGCACAAAGCTCTGCTGGAGAGAGGAGCTAAAAGCTCAGCAAAGCCACTGGGCACCAAAACAAACTCTCAACACCATGAAAGCAGTTCCTGAGAGTATCTTTTATCCCTGTGAGGCTTCAGGACAGCAGAAAATTAAGGCATGATCCGTGACCTCAGATTATAGTCTACTGCCCTTCACTGCACTCTCTGTCTCCAGGACAAAAAGTAAAGAGGGGAAAAAAAAGTCACCATTAACCACCCACAGGGTGAAATCCTCGAGACACACGAGCACACGTGGGCTCCCACATGAAGGAAACACACAATGGAGAGCAAAGGAGTAAACAGTAAGGCTCATCTGCTTTGAAATCTTCAGAGGAGAAGGATTATCTGTTCCCTTCCCCACCACGCCTCCTCCCAGGCACAGCAAATGTGCTTTCTCCACACTGCCTTTCTGGGATGCTTCCCCTCATATCTCCATTTCCCCAAAGTCTCCTTTCTCTTTTATGCTGAAGTGGGAATAAAAAGAATAAAGCAAATGAGCCCCTTCCTCAATTCAAAGCATCTGCATCACACACATCCATAACTCAGCAACTTCCATTTCGTGCTGAGCCACTCGGAGCAAAACCAGGATTTTATGGAGACAACAACTCTCCCAAATGGTTTTAAGGAGACAGAGACACCGATTTTTTTGACAGATGAAGCCCCACAAGCACAGCACGTGGAGCTTTGGCAGCAGGTAAGTCATTAATGCAGCAGACCAGTGCACCATGGAGTGATTAAAACAACTTTCACATTGGAGCTGGAATCTCAGTGGAAGGAAAACAAGAAACTCCTCTGGGGAATTGTCTGAGCAGCTCAAAGCAGAGCAAAGCTGCAGTGAAACAGAAGAGCTGTGATGTCACATCTCACAGGCAGCAAAGGGTCAGACCTGAGAGACCCCCGTGCTCACCCTGCTGTGTGACAGCAGCTCCTCAGAATGTCCCCAGGGAGCCAGAGCAGCACCTGGGGAGTGGCACCAGGGTATGTGGAAGGTGCCCATGGTTGGCACCACTCTGCCCCTGGTCACTGGCAGGGGGCAGGGCCCCTCTCCTGCCCACAGAGTGTGACACAGGTGTCCCCACAGGGCTGCTGCTACACTCCAGGGACACAAGCACTGACAGCTGTGAGAAATGCAGCTCCAGGCCCTCTCTCCACCAAGGGTTTCCTGTACAGCCTCACACAGATTTCAGGCTTGCTCCCTCCCTCAGCCCACAGCACACGGCTTTTGGGGAGAACTCCCTTTTCTTCCACGCCTGAGCAGCCCTTATGGAGAGGATGGCTGCACCCCTGCACTGGGCCAGCCTCACCCTTCTGAGCTGTCCTGCAGCTCTGTGAGGAGAGGGCACAGAGCACAGCACTGTTCGGATATTCTGGGATACATCCCTGGCACTCAGATGGGGTGGGCTCTGTATCTCATTTCCCAGAGCATCCAGAAGTGCAGGAGTGGAAAATCCAGTGTTGGCTAACAAAAGTGAAGTGCCAGTCTCCAGGAATCCCAGAATCCTGGAATGGTTTGGGTTGGAAGGGACCTTAAAGTCCATCTCATCCCACCCCTGCCATGAGCAGGAGCACCTTCCATAGCTCAGGTTGTTCCAAGCCCTGTCCAGCCTGGCCTTGAACAATTAAATTCTCTGAGAAACTCCAGCAAGCCCTGGCCCAGGGCCCCTTGTCAGTGATGTGGCTGTGTGGAAAAGCATCAGTGGGAACCCCAGTGCCTGCACAGCTGCACTGGCACAGCTCCTCTGCTCCTGGGGATGCTGATCCTGTGGGACCACACATGCTCAAACCTCTGGAAACCATCACTGACTCACAAATCTCATCCCACTCCAAGTCAGGTGAAGTTATACCTAATTTTACCCCATGTTTCCCTCAGTCAGCAGTCACTGAGGAACACCCAGCTCCAGCCTCGGGACCTGCAGAGCTGCTGCTGACCTTGAAGCTCTTCATCTGACCTGTCAGCTCAGATGTTTCCTCCCCAGGGAGGTTGGGAGGCCTGGAATAGAATGCCAGGGATTTGTGACTCGCACCAAGGGACAGCAGCACAGCGGCTGTCACACAGAGGGGCAGCCTGGCCCCTGGATCTGCTCCTCCCAGGACTCCACACCAACCACAGCAGGGCCAGAGCATCTCCAGCTCAGGGCATTGCTCCATCCTCACCCCTGCCTGGCACGGGGCCTTGGTGCTGCACTCACAGGGCTGACAGAGAGAACATCTACAGGATCCTGAGCCAGGATAACCAGCCTGGAGTTCAAAAACTGGGACTCTGGATGTGAAGGAGGTCAGGAGCCAGGATGGGAGCAGAGCAGTGGCCCCCAGCTCCCCTCATCCTCCCCAAGCAGAGGAGCACTTCCTTCAGGCCTGCACTCCTGAGGATTCCCAGGGCTGGATCCACAGGGGCTGCACCACCAGCAATTCCCTCCAATCCAACACTGCCCCGGTCCCTGGAGCCTCCTTCCTCTCCTGCACCCCATGGCCCTCCTCCCACACACCCCCAGGCCCCCTCTGAGGAAGCCAGCTGGACCATCCCCCAGAGCACACCCCAGCACCTCTGTTCATTCAGGGTGCAGTCTGGGAGGGTTTGATCTCTGCCATTGACAGAGCTGCTGCCTGGGAAGATCTGCAGAGAGAAAGCCTTCTGAAAATGCCAGCAGGTTCAATTGCAATGCTGCCTTTTGTTCTCCATCTGTCCCTGCCGATCTTCCCTGAAGGGCAAGAGCAAGGAACTCGAATCCAATGGACCTGTTGCTCCATTAAAACCCCAGCTGCTATCACTTATGTTACCTATTGCAAACTATTCTGTCACCTACACTGGCTGGGAGATGGGGCTGCCAGGGAAATGGGGCTGCCAGGGGCTGCCAGGGAAATGGAAGCACCTGATGCCAAGGAAAGTAACCCCACCATGGACATCAGCCCAACTGCAAGCACAGAAACACCCACTGCTCCATGCCCACCCCAAATCCTGCCCAAACCTCTCCAAATCCCGTGGTAGCCCCCAGAAGTAAAGGTGGGAGCTGCCTGTAGGCACACAGAGAAAGGAGCAAAGGCCAGCAGCACCAGGGAGCTCAAGGAATTACCAAGGGCAGGGAATTCCTTGTGCAGCACTGGGCCTTGGGCGAGGACCACACCTCCTCTACACCCCTAAGGAAAACACCCCTGTGTTTGCCAGGCTCAGCTGGGTGGGAAAAGCCTACAGAGCCCGAGGTGTTATCAGAAACACCAGAGGGCTCAGGGCTGGGGGTGCTCCAGTGCCATGGGAGACCCCAAGCACCCCTGTCCCAAACTCTTACCTGCCTGAACCTCCGAAGCCATCAGGGCTGGGATTTCTGCAGGAAATCACTAAAACAGCTCATTCAACAGGCAATAAATAAATAAATGGGAACATTTTTCAGGGAGACTCAAAGCCAGGGGAGTTTCTGAAGCTTTTTACCTGCAGCTGGACCAGAGGAAACTGTGACAGGGGGAGCAGGGGGAGGCATCAGTTCTCACAGAGAAAGCTGATCCCGGTCAGGGCATGCAGCTCAAGCCTCTGGTCATTGGGTTCAGCAAAACCCAAAGAGAATCACAGAATGCCCTGAGCTGGGAGGGACCCACAGGGATCGTGGAACCCAACTCCTGGCCCTGCACAGACACCCCAACAACCCCACCCAGTGCTCTCTGCTGCTCTTCCCTATGGAGCCCCGAAAGCCTCGGGGCTGGACACCAGTGGGACAGCCCAGGTCAGCTCCAGTTAAACACCCCATCCTCAGGCTGGAGTAATTCAGCACTGGGAAAGGCTGGAATGGGACTCAGCTCCTTGCAGTTCCTCCTCTGAGCACAAACACCCAGACAGGTCCCGGGAGAGCGAGGCACAGAGCGCTGCTGTTGCTGCTGGAATGAGCTGCAGAACAAGAAAGGGATCCCTCAAGTCTCATTAATGTGCAACGCCGAGGTAAATTACAACCCTGAGCGTGTCTCCCCTGGTGCAGCCAGCTCCTTTAAGCAGCCTTTTATCCAAAGGGTTTCCTTTATTCCGAGAGGTTTGCTTTTCAAAGAGATGTTATCCCAGATTAAAAACACTAAAAGACACAACAACAACTTAAAAAAAAAAAGCAGGTGATGATTAAACAAGAGACTCAGACAAAGTGTGCAGCTGTGAGATAACACAGCATCTCAGGGGCACGTGGCTGCATCCTCCACCAGCCCGGGAACCTCGTTATCGCCGCCAAACACAACCTGCACACTGCCTGGGGAACTGCAGCCCTGCAACAAGCACAAACAAAAGCAGCCTCCAAAGGAGTCTTTATGAAGTGTAATGTGCAGCTCAAGGGAGAAGGGGGTTCAAACTACAACTCCCCGAGCTTTCTCCTTCAAGGAGGGATTTTTTTTTTCCCCCATTACAATACATTGACATCTTTTATCTATTTACAGCTCAGACATAAAGCATCAGAATGCCTGTGTTCATTAATTTAATCTCTCACTGCACACTTTTTGTGTTGTGCTGTGCTGTTGTACAACAAAGCTGAGAGCAAGGAGTGTCTAATGAGGCTTCAGGAGCTCTTTGTTCCAGCCTGAAAACCTCACACCAGCACCAGGCTTTGCAGTGGCTGCGGCACAGCTCTGCCTGGAGGGCACAGAGCCAGGTGGGCAGGGCAGGTGGCTCTTGCCTCTACCCCTGGGGCTAACCTTAACACTTGATTTGGAAATCTCTGCTAACTTTGTTCTCCAATTACCCAGATCTGCTGTGGTTCCTCTTCCCCCTGACAAACCCACACAAACCCCAGCCAGGGACTGTCCTGAGCCTTCAGCAACTGCCCCGAAGCTGCTTCTGGTGACCCAGGGGACAGCACAGCTCCTGGGCTTGGGCACTGCTCCCTGGAGTCAACCTTCTCTCACGTTACACAGCTGAGCCCCCAAAGGCTTTTCCTGGGCTACAACCACATCCCCACAGAAACTGTCCCTCACTCACACCCACACGGCTGCTCCCAAAGAGGCTGAAGAAATTCCTTCTCTTGCTCAATCACAGCCTCCAAAGTCATACCCACACAGCCCCACCCTCTGCTTGATCCTCCAGGATTCATCTCTAAATCTGAGAGCTCATGAGGAACTATTTTCCTGTAATTATTTTCCTGTAGAACCCAAATCTATTTATTATGATGACTTTGTTTGTAATATCCAAAGCATCAACTCTGCGGTGTTGCTGTTGCTGCTCAAAATTATTGCCTACCATTAGTGGGAACTCTGTGACAATGTTATTGCCATTAATAATTCCTGGCTGTCACTGCAGCTCCTCGAGGATGCTGAGAGGGAGCACACGATCCCAGAGCTGCGTTCTGGTTTGTATCATTTCTTTTACATGAGAAAAGTAGATTATTACACGCTTGGGAGGAGCTCTTCATAAACATCTGCCAAGTTACCTCATTATCTTCCTTCAAATCCCTCCTTAAAAATCTCATTTGTCATGAGGCCTGCAAAGCCTCAGCAGCAAACACTGGCATGATTAACTCACCCTCCCAGCTGATGGCACCACCTCGCTCCCCACGCCGCTCTCCTTGTGCACATCCATCCCAATGTTTCTGAGGACAGAACCCCTCAGGGATGTCCAACCCTCAGCACAGCCCTGGGCCAGCATGAGGGACCCTGGATGCTCCTGATGCCAATCAAAGCACCCTCAGGGTGGGATGCAGCCTAGGTGTGCCAGGAGGCTGTGATTTTCCCACCTTGTGCCCAGGATGTCTGAACTCGTCCATCAGCTGGGGTCATCTCCCTGCCTCTCCCTCCCTGGTGCTGTACAATGCTCCAACACAGCCCTGGAGGTGTCCCAGGCCAGGCTGGACATTGGGGCTGGGAGCAGCCTGGGACAGTGGGAGGTGTCCCTGCCATGGCAGGGGTGGCACTGGGTGGGCTTTAAGGTCCCTTCCCACCCAAACCTCTCTGGGATTCTGTGAAACCCCAGAGCTGGAAGCCCTTGAACACAGCCCGGTCCTTGGCCACCCCTCTACCTGCCCTGCCACCCCCCAGCCCCACCCAGCCCCAGCACTGGCAGACCCCGGGGACGGTGCTGCCCTGCAATCCCACAGTGGATCCGGGGATTCCATCCTGGTCCTCATTGCCAGCCGCAGCCTCGGCCCGTGGAAGAGGCAGATGCTTTTGGAAGGATTTGTTTTGTTGTCCTGTGCCTTTCCAGGGTCTCCAGAGCACCTGGCTCACCTCAGCCCCTCAGTGAATGAGGAAGAGGCTGTTCAGAGACATTTCTTTGTGCACAGCAATGAGGGGAGAAGCTCGGGGATGGGCACCAATGGCTTCTCTGTGAAAGGGTTCTTCCCTTTGCCCCATTAATAGGATAAAATTTGCAGAAGGAGCCTCTCATTTTGGTATTTCAAGCCCTCCAAGTCCTGAGCACTGTGAGCAGCACCTCACCTGCACTTCCCCTTCACCAGCCAAGTGGTTCCAGCTCTGAAATCCCATGGCTGCACTGTGGACACCATCCAAGCTCTGCCCTGGAGCTGCTGTGATTCCCACCAGCTGAGGAGCTGCCCTCCTGATTCTTCTCCTGGTAATTAGAACTCATCATCTTTCCATGGTGCTCATTACTGTGGTGCTTGAGTGCCTGTTTTTACAGCCTGAACAGCTCGCAGTGCACCAGCTCCTCTGCTCACAGACAGAGAGCAACCTCTCAGCTCCCCCTGGAATGAGCTCTCCACATCCTGCACCCTGCCCTGCTCTCCCCTCCAATCACTGCGTCCACAGCACTCCTTGATTAATTTTTTTCAAATAACACTGAAAGGAGGAAAAGGCAGCACAGCTGAAGAAGGCAGTAAACAAAGTCACTTAACTCTTTGCTGTCCTTCACGAGGATTTTAACTGCCCTGGTTATGTTGTCCAAGGGTATATTGGGAGAAAAAAAGACCTTGGAAGAATCTGAGTGTGAAAATGCTCCCTGCAGTTCTGTGTTATCAAAAGCCAGAAGGGAAGGGATGAGAACAGTGACGGAGAGCAGGGTGAACCAAAGGACCCTCGTGTGCAATGTGGGAAACCAAACATCCCCTCCAGGCTGTGGCAGGGCCTGACCTGGACAGGTGGGCTGGGACTGTTTCCTCCTCTTCCACTTTCCTTCTCCTACCAAAAGCAGAACTCAGGGAAGGAGGGTCTCTGCAGGGCACCAGCCATCCATAAAGCCCAGGATGGTATTTTACAACAGGGAAACCAAGGCACACACAGAGGAAATACCTCAGTTAACACTGGGAGGTGCCAGAGCAGAAATCCCTCAGGGCTCCAGGCTCTCGTCCTGCCAAATACTTAGAGGTGCATCTCTGCAACAACCAAACTGTTCTTATCAGAAACAAGGATACCCTGAAACCAGAACTCCTGGATGCTACTGAAGGGAGAGGTCAGATGGCTCTCTGGTTTCCTTCACCTCCCAGCTCTCAGATATGCTTTCAAACCACAGCTCTCTCAGATTTACCTGTGGTTTGATCTTGTTCCTCGCCAGAGAAGCTGGAGAGAACTTTGTGCCAGCAGCACACCCACCCCTTACACCACGTGCCCCTGCCCAAAGAACCCTCCAGGAGATTCCCAGAGATGAAATCCCTCCTGGTGGAGCTGGGAGCTGCCAGCACTGCTCACCCTCATCGCTGTTGTCATCCACCAGGATGATCTCCTTGAGCAGGGGTGCCGGCGTGTGGTTGACGGCGCTGTGCACCGAGCGCAGGATCACCGACAGCGCCTCGTTCACGAAGATGAAGATGATGGAGATCTGCGGAAGGTCCTTCCCGTATTTCAGCTCTTTGCACCTGCAACACAAAGGGCAGAGACACGGGGTCAGCAGAGCTCACAGGGCAGTGCTTCCAGCCAGGCACATGGGAAATACCCAGGGGAAGCCCACAGCTGCCAGCTCCCAGCTGTGCACAGCCAGGGACCCCCAGTGCCTGCAAACCCATCCTTGAATCCCTGCTGCTGGGAAGACACAGCAGCAAAGCAGAGCCTCCCCGGGCTCAGAGAGCACAGGCAGAGCTCACCTGACCCAGGCTGTGTTCCTGTGCTGGTGGGCAGGACCAGGAGTGGCCTCCAGAAATCAGCAGATGCCTTTAGCAGTTCAAGGGAAACTCCCCAGCCCCACTCTGTCCCAAGGTTTCCAGGTGCTCAGAAATGAGCCTTGTGCTTAAGCAGCACTTGGGAATTTTCTTCCCATTTGCTTTGGAAAGAAATGAACGTAAAATGAGCCTTGGTTAAATAGTCTCAATAAATGTTTTTGCTCCCTCAGCAGATACTTTTGAGCACACTCCTGTCTCTGAAGCAGAGGGGAAAAGGGGAGAGCAACCTTGAGCTCAAACATCACTGGAAAGGCCAGGGGAGAAGCTGTTGGGAACAGTGGGAATGGTGAGGGTGTGGGGTGGGAAGTGATGGGGTTTGGGGTGTTGGGTGATTTGGGTTTTTTCTTTAAAGCATTTTTAAAGACCTGGTGTCTTTGTACTCCACAGCCAGGATGGTTAAACCCAAACACTGGTGATCACCCCCCTGGGTTTCAGGAGTCACTCCTTAACTCGGGCAGGGTTTGGGGCTGGCTCTCTGCTCACACACACTGCCCAGCAGGACAAAGCCCAAACTCCCAGGTTTCCACCAGCACCATCCCTGGCAAGCAGCGGGTCCCTGTTACATGGACACACAGACCTGGAGAGAGGGACACCCCTGGAGCAGGGCTGGGGCAGCTCCAAGGGAAGGGGTGTTCTGGGTGACCCCCAGCTCTCCAGGGAGCACAGGGACATGGGTGTTGTTCCTCTGCCACATTTCATCTCAGCCAGACACCTCCTCTTAACAGAGCAACTGTGGAAGGCAAACAGGAGATCTTGAACCACTTCCAACAATTTAATTCAACTCTCCAGCTTCCCCTTCAATAAATCCACAGGGGGAAGGAGAGAAGGAGCCTCCCCACATCCATGACAGATCAGACATGGGAGCAGAGTTCCCAGAATTACAATGAGCGTGCACAGAACAAACCCTGCCCAGATGAGCAGAGAAAAACCAAAGGCAGAGTGACATCCCAGCAGCTCCTCAACTCCCCAGCAATGCCTCTGCATTGCATTGTCCTGGGGGTTTCTCAGGCAACAGCAGGCGTTCTTCAGACTCCAAAACGAGACTTGGGAGACAAAGATTTCCACAGAAACACAGTTTTCTTTATGAGTCTCCTTTAGTTAAACAAGTTTGCTGGATGAAAACATGGCTGTGTTTCTCGATTTAACTATTGCCTTCCCTACAGCAAGCCAAGAGCTCGACAGACAGCAACCAAAGGATCTTCCAAAGGGAAACTTTCTTTAAAATGAATGAAAGAACGGTCATGATGGGGCAAAGTGACAAGGGACCCTGAAATCCTGCCAAGAAAGTCAAAGTAAACTGACTCAGACATTAAAACCAGCTTTTGGTAGATGTTGATACCTGCTCCGATGAAGACAAGGCTGTCACAGGAGCATTTCCTTTAATCATTGCTCACCTCTGGGCAGCCTTCCCCCGAGGAATGCTGCGGGGGATAAAGAGCTCAGCCTGTGATCAAAGAGCTTTGGAGGCAAATCCAAACCCAGCTCTTTGAGGTTCATCTCCTGCTCATTGGCATTCTCCCTGTGCCACTCCTATCAGGGCTCTCCTTCCCCAGTCTCCGAGGACAGGCGGACAGAGATCCAGGGAGAGGAGATAAGCCTGGGAAGGAGGAGTGGGAAAGGCAAACCCCGCATTGCTGGGGGCACAGAGCCCCAGTTCTCCAAGAGCAGGAGAGGCTTTGCATAAGCACCCTGCTCTGGTGGCTCTGGCTGCACCCACAGGGGTGAGAAAGCAGCAATTTTAAGCCCAATTCACGTCAAGTTTGTTGTGCTCCTCCCACGGGGTCCCTTCAGTGCTGGTGCCAAAAGCTGTGGGGTGAGCGATGCTCTGCCACAGCCTTTGGCTCCACCAGGCTCTTCCCTGTGGACAAGCCAGCAAATATCCCTACAAGTGTGCAGGAAAACACCTGGAGCTGCTGGGCTCTCCTGGGGCAGGGAGGGGAAAAGGGGAGAGCAACCCTTGAGCTCAAACATCACTGGAAAGGCCAGGGGAGAAGCTGTGGGAAACAGCAGGAATGGTGAGGGCACAGGTGGGGGGAAGGGGTGGGTTTGGGGTGTTGGGTGGTTTGGGGTTCTTCTTTTAAACCTTTTTCCTAGAAAAAGGGCTGATCTGGATGCTTCGTCCTTCTGCCCATGTGCAGGCAGAGGCACAGGTGTGGCTGCTTTACTCTGGGAACACTCAGACCCTTCAGGGAGGACTCACTGCTGAGTCTTGGGACAGGTGAGGCTGCAACCCCCACACCTCCCTCCTCACCTGCACCCTCGGGAACAACACCCTGCCCACTCTGAGAGGCCCTTCCTGCAAAGGGGGGAAGGCACAAGATGGGCAATTCCTGCTGCCTTCAGTTTCAAGCACAACCCTGAGGAACAGCACAGAGAACCCAGCACTGAGCCTAGGTGCCAGCAGGAGCTCCAGAGGCTCAGGGACAGTCCCAAGCAATGCACCAAACCTCACCTGAGACACCTGGCACCCTCTGCCCACAGTTATCCCCCTCAGCCTTTGGCTGTGTGCCAGCCAAGGCCTTTGGAATTCAGATCCCAGGCCAAAATACTTCAAAAGACCTTCGAGCCCCTTCCATTGCCTAACGGGGGCCTACGGGAAGGCTGGAGAGAGAATTTTTGCAAGGACAAGCAGTGACAGGATAAGGGGGAATGGTTTTAAGCTCGAAGAGGGTCATATTGGAAAGAAATCCTTCCCTGGGAGGGTGGTGAGGCCCTGGCACAAAGAAGCTGTGGCTGCCCCTGTATCCCTGACAGTGCCCAAGGCCAGGCTGGATGGGGCTTGGAGAACCCTGGGATATGGAAGGTGTCCCTGCCTGGAACAAGATGGGCTTTGAGTTCCCTTCAAGCCAAAGCACTCTGGGATCCTGTGAATCTCAGGTTCTGTTTCAAACACCCAGCTCACGCTATACCTGGCCAGCCCAAATCAAGGCTCCTTCCAGGAAGCTGGATGTTCAAGGGAACACTCCAAACACTTCAAAACTTTTAAATTTAAATTAAATACAAGGGACAGACCACCACGATACGCTCCAGGGCCAGTGATCAGTTACCCAGCTAAGGCCCAGCCCATCATTTGATGTTCCATTTAGCCCACGACCATCATTCCATCTGTACCAAAGGCTGCCTCAGAAAGTTCTCCCTGCCCATGGAGCCGGTGCTCTCCAGCCACGTGCACAGCTGCAGCTGGCCCTAAGGCAGAGGTGCTGCCACATCTGCAGGACACAGGCACTGGGCCAGTTGGCAACAGGGCCTAACTGGAGAAAACGGAGGGAGGCTGCAAGTTATCCCTCCCCATCCCTGCTTTGCCAGGTGAGAAGCACCCCCCTGGCCCAGCACAGAGCCCCTGCCAGCATCTGGAAACGAATCAGTGCAGGTTACACAATTACATTTTCCCCCACTAAGTCCTGCTCTCTCCAATTAAACCCAGGCTGGCACCTGCTCTTAGGATTTATATCCAAATATCGTGAATCAATAGCGGAAAGAAAGAGCCCCCTTAGAGTTTTGTCTCTCCTTTAGATCAACGGGATATCAAAGAGGCATTTTATGTCCCATTAAATCATGCTTGAATATGTTCCATTAAATCATGCTCACAAAACTCTCCAAGTCTGAGGAGGCTGGGGAAAACCTCCCCATGTTCAGCACTGGGTTTAATTTAAGGACCTCGCCAAGGTCTCATTGAGAAATGATCTTGGCCTTAAACAGGGAAAAAAAAGGGGTTTCCTCTGTCCTTGGTCCAAGGCTCAGGCATGAAGGGAGAGGTTTAGGCTGGACATCAGGAAAGGTTCTTCCCCCAGAGGGTGCTGGGCACTGCCCAGGCTCCCCAGGGAATGGGCACGGCCCCGAGGCTGCCAGAGCTCCAGGAGCGTTGGGACAGCGCTGCCAGGGATGCCCAGGGTGGGGCTGTTGGGGTGTCTGTGCAGGGCCAGGGGCTGGCCTGGATAATCCCTGGGGGTCCCTTCCAGCTCAGAACCTTCCAGGACACTTTCCTCACTTCAGAACTCTGAGGAGCTGATGACTGACACCAGCCTCTGCACAAACCTCCTCCCAACATCCTCCCCAGCCCCTCCTCCAGGGACACAGGGGCTGGATGGGTACAGAGGTGACAGCTCCTGGACTGTGAGCACCACCACGTTTTTTGGGTCCAAGATCTTTACTCTACCTAAAGCCCAGGCCTGCAAACAGGAGAACCTGCAAGGAAACCCACAAACCAAATGTATTTACGGAGAACATTTTTTCACCTGAATCTTTGCAGTTCCTGTTTTATGTAAGAAACCATCCCGAAACAAAGGAAGGCTGAGCAGGGCAGCTGGGGGAGGGGGGAAGCAGGGCTGAGTTTCTGCTGAACAGCTTGGCACACATCAGGCTGGATTAATCAAGACAGCCAAATTCAAAAGACAAAACAGCACAAACCCCCAGCTCTGCTCCAGCGCGTGTTTGCCTGCTGCAGAGCCTGCTTTGAATCCTCAGATCATTTGTTTTCTGCTCAGCACACAGCTGTAAATCCACTCTTCAGAGCAGCGAGTCAGATTAGGATGTTTATTGTCTGTCTCAGTAACAGGAAAGGGATAACCCAGCATTTACTGCCTCATGATCCCTCAGCAGAAAAATCACCTGGAATCACAGCGAGCGCTCCTGGAGCACAGAGAGGCACAAAGTGGCAGCTAACAGTTACAAAGCACCTCCTCCTGCCCAGGGACTTAACGAGATCCACTCTATTACCCAATTAACACCTTTCACCTGTTCTCTGGGGCACAGAGCCATTTCCATCAACCACCTGGAACTGCACTGCCTGGCACCAGCCAAACCCGATGGCTTCTAACCTTCCCTAGCCCATATAACCCATTGATCAACACCAATCAAGGCAGCTTATGGACAGCCTGGAGTGTGGACTGTTCCAGGACAACAGAGGCACTCCTTGGCTTCAAGGAGTCTTCACTCCTTGGCCTTCACATCAGGCCAGGTTTGCACAGAGCTGCCAGGGAATGTCTGTGCCGTGGCTGGGACCTCCCCCAGGTAGCCCCTTTCAGAAAGAAAACAATTTAAGGAAAGACATAATAATATATTCAAGTTTTTCAGGAGAGCTTTAGGCTGGAGATCAGGAAAGGTTCTTCCCCCAGAGGGTGCTGGGCACTGCCCAGGCTCCCCAGGGAATGGGCACAGCCCCGAGGCTGCCAGAGCTCCAGGAGCGTTGGGACAGCGCTGCCAGGGATGCCCAGGGTGGGGTTGTTGGGGTGTCTGTGAAGGGCCAGGGGCTGGGCTGGGTGATCCCTGGGGGTCCCTTCCAGCTCAGGTATTTATGGATCTGTGATGCCCTGAACAACACAGAGCTCAGGGAGGAGCTGGGCAGTCAGGCTGCAGCTTGCTTTGCCCCTCAGAGCACTGAGCAGAAATCCTGCTAATGCTGAGAGATTGGGAATCTCTAATCCCAGAGGCTGCACCAAAGATTACATCCACCCTTGGCCACAGGAATTGTCTTCCCCCTTCCATGCTGTGCCATGATGTGTCGTCCACTCCTGACAGCTCCCACATCTACTCTGCACAGGAACTCAACATTTCCAGACTGCCACATTCCCTTAACCTGTGCCTTTGGCGTGGCCCCTTCCCCCAGTGCCAACATAAAATCTACCAAAGCTTTAAGAGGAGATGGAATCCCATTAGGTGTAGCTGTCCCCATTCCCAGGGAGGGGGCAGCACTCCATTCCTCTGGAAGCCTGCTCTGGTCAGAGTTCCCTGGTTTTCAAATATGTCCAATGTTTGAAAGGGAATACTTGGATTCAGACAAAAACCAGCCTGCCACAGGCCATCTGAAATTATCCAGCAGTAATTTGATTTTCCTAATGACGCCCTTCTAATCAATCCAGCCTGGAGCCCTCTGGAGCCACCTCTCCATCTGAGGGATGGGGGGCACAGGCAGAGCTTGGCAAGATCCAGAGAGACACAGACTGGGAGGAGCAAAGAGGTGAAGAAGTAAAGAGGTGTTAGAAGAACACCCCTGAAAGAAAAGTGGCTGCGGCTCAGTCTCAGAGCACTGATGGTGGTTTAAAATCACAGTTCTAATAAACAAGGTAGGAAAAAACCCAACCTCACCCTCACTGTGCCTTAAACACCAGGAACAACAGTCCCACCCTCTGGCTGGAGATGTATTTGTGCATTTTATGGAACCACAGATAGAACGTTTTGCCCTGAGCTGTTTTATCCAGGCTGGTGCCGCAGCTGGAGCTCAAGCAGAGGTTCTGCTGGGAGGTTTGGCCATGCAAAGAGCCAGCCCAGAGCTGGGCCCAGCTCAGCCCCAGCAGCACAGTTCCCCCTGCAGAGGTCACTGCCAGCCCCGCTCCGGGCTCGGCCCCTGCTGCCAAGGCCTTGGGATGCCAAGGCAAAGGCCAGGGAAGCCAAATGGGAAGTGAAGAAATGCCAATGGAAATCGGAACCCTCTCTTTCAGGGAAGGGCTCAAACGTGCCCTACAACCCCAGGGAAGAGTCACACACAGGGCTCCCAGGCTTCCTGTCCTTCCTTGGGTGTAAATCATGGAATCACTGAGCTTGGAAAAGCCTTCTTAAGGTCACTGAGTCCAAGCACTACCCCAGCACTACCACCCTGTTCACCACTGCCCCACGCCCCCAAGTGCCACATCCACAGGGATGGGGACTCCACCACTGCCCTGGGCAGCCTCTTCCAGTGCCTGACCACCCTTTGAGTGAGGAATTCCCCCCAATATCCACCCTGAGCCTCCCCTGGCCCAGCCTGAGGCTGTTCCCTCTCCTCCTGGCCCTGTTCCCTGGCAGCAGAGCCCGACCCCCCCCCCAGCTGCGCCCTCCTGTCAGGTTCAAGCCTCTACAATTGTCCATCCCTCAAACCCAGGACACAGAGGACACCCTGTGCCGTGTCCGTGTTCCACACAGGATGGAGCAGGTGCCACACAGGATGGGCAGGCCCTGCTCTGCTTCGGATGGATGTCAGGTCAGGAAAACACACCCAGGAGAAAAGGTCAACAAAAAGCAGCAGGGAAACAGCAGCCTGCTCTGTGCAGCCCCTGGAACAACTCCCCTGGCCTGACTGATGCCCGGCACAGGCAGGGATGGGCAGCACGCTGTGAGATCGTTTGGAGCACACAGCACTGTGTTGAGCTCTTAGGGAACACATCCATGGCCGGTGCAGGAGCGGGACCTGCTCTGTGCTGCCTCACTGCGAGGGTCTGAGGAGCAGAGTCTGCTCAGAATGATCGATGACCTCAGTGTCCATTTAATAACTGCAGCACCATCAGCTCTGATGCTGCACCACCCCTCATCTTCCCAGGGATGCCCCTCAAGGCTGGTCAGGACACAAATGTCCCCCCTACCTGTCCTGAAATGCCACCAGCAGCAACCACCATGGAGAGGGCTGGACATCCCTGGTCTGCACAACACCCAGGGTTCTGGGGCTCTGTGCTGCTCCCACATCCTCTGGAGTCATTCCTACAGCTCCTAATGGGGTCCTACTGCACCATCTCCATCTCTGTGGGATCAGCCATGACAGACACTCAGCAGACATGAAGAGTCAGACATGGAAATCTGTGCCAGCTGGCACAAAACAGACCCAGATCACGGAATCATTGAGTGGCTAGGTTGGGAAGGACATTAAAGATCATCTCAGCCCATCCAGATCCTGTGCACCTGTGGAAGAGCAAAGGGCAGACAAACAATGTGCTGGTTCTGATTATGGACATCACAGCGCCTTATGAAAGCAGATCCTGATGATGGCTGTTCCAAGATTTCCTCCTCTCCTCCATATCAGAGTGCCAGATCTCCCCCCCTCTTTATTTTTAATTCTGAGTTCCCCAGAATGGATCCTGACTTATTAATAATTTCTCTTTTGGCCATCACACTGAATAAATCCCGCTAACGTGCTTATCAGGAGCTTATCCCTTCCTGACATTTCAGTCTTGTATCAGACTCAAGGGTTTGCATATTTAAACAGGCAAATACTCTTTTCATCAGCAGAACAAATGATTCTTGTTACTTCCTTCCTTAAAGACACCGTGAGTATCATGGAAGTGCTCAGCTCTGCTGGCACAGCTTCCACGGAGTTGTGGAGCTGTTCCTGTAAAACATGGCTCAGGAGCAGAGAGAGAGTTCAGCTCAGACATATTTAAATGCCTTTTCTACAATGAGCTGTGGAACTGCCACAGTAAAGCCAAGGGTGCGTGAGGGACAGCTCAGTCAGATTAGTGCACAAGAAGTGGAATTCTCCCCAAAATTCCCATCCCAGAGATTGCTGCTTCAGGGAAACATCAACTTGGAACTGTCACCACTGCATCTCTCAGTGCTGAGGTTCCCAAAACTGAAAGCACTCCTCAGATATGAAGTCCCAGCAGTTTTACCCCATTACAGACGCAGAGATCAGCACTCTTCCAGAGGAGCAGGATCCCATGGCGTGGTGCAGGAGCCCAGAGCCAGCCAGCGTGTCCCTGTCACCTGTCACTTTTCAGGACAGCACAAGTCATGACATCCACTGTATCAGTTCTTGCACAGAGCCCTTGGCTCCTCATCAGTCCCAGCAGGACAAGGCAGAGCAGGACACAGCTCCAAGGTCTCCTCATGGCCACACCTGGCCACATCTGGGGGCTCCCAGCTTGACAAGTCCTCAGGAGAAGGAGGCCGCTGTCCCCTTAACCAAGGCATCAGGGATTCAAACACAAGATGCCAAAGTTATGGTGCTCAGGGATGAAGTGGTCAGCCCCGGGGGGACAGGAGGTCAGCAGGGCTCAGGAGCAAAGCCTGCAGGTCCTGCTGCCTGGCTGTTGGCTTTTCTCTCCTCCCAGGCAAGTCAGATTGGGCAGGGAGGAAATTCAGGAGCATTTTTAATTCTGTTTGTTTTGAAACAGTGCCCTGCAAACACAGCTGAATGCTGAATGATGTCCAAACGGGCAGGGACTGAAGGAGCAAGCTTTGAAATGCGTGTCTGCAGCATTTTACACCATCATGACCTCAGAGAGCAGCACCCTGGCTTCCTTGGCCATGAGGATCCCAAGCTGTGGGGCAAGGGCAGCTCTGACTCCATCACCCAGTGCTGAGCAGTCCCTCAGGGAAGGCACAGGCAGGGAGCCCTGACTGCTCCCCAGGGACAGCACCAGATCCTGGCCACTGGCAAGAGGGTGAGTGAGTGCCCAGGGATGAAAGGCAGTGTCTCAGGTTACAATGTAAGGTGTAACCAAAAGTGTGTATTCTATCACCAGCTGCTAAAACCAGCTGGGGCAGGGTTCTTTGTCTCTCCAGTGACACATCCCTGATAACTCCCTCCGGAGAGAAATCTCCTGTTACTGAGCCATCCAGCCTCACTGCGTGACTCTCAAAATTACATCATCCCACTGTGAGATGCTCCACCCAGGGGGAGGAACCAAGCATTCCATCCTGGATGTAATCTGAGGTTTGGAACACCGCAGTCAGCCCTGACCTACTGGATTCCCGGAGGACAAGAGCTACATAACCACCCCTGGACCTTCAGAGGAGACCAGACCCTTCTACAGGATCACTGCTTCAACAGAACCGTATCTATCACTTCAAAGAGGACTGCAGCCACCCCTTAATTGGACTGCTGCCACCACCCAACAGGGTGTTGGGTTGTACCCTAACTCTGTCAGGTTAAGCCAGTGTTTCTGTATTATTGCCTTGTTATATTTACTGGTAAAGAACTGTTACTCCTATTTCTCATATCTTTGCCTGAAAGCCCCTTAATTTCAAAAATTATAATAATTTGGAGGGAAGGGGGTTACATTTTCCCTTCCAAGGGAGGCTCCTGCCTTCCTTAGCAGACACTTGTCTTTCAAACCAAGACAGGCAGCAATGTAAAACTGTAAATTATCAGTAAAATGTAAATTACCAATAAGTTGTAAATTACCAGTGCATGTTCTGACAGCCTCTGCTAGAGGCAGCTGCTGCTCTGTACCTGCTCACACAGGCACAGTCCTGGATGAGGCAATTCAGAGCCATCTCAGCTAAGGCAGGAGCCAGAGCTCCCTTCAAGGTCAGTGAAGTGACACTGCCACTGCCAAAGGACAATTCACTCCACCTCTCCATCCCAGGTATATTTCTGTCAGGGATGTCACTGAAGCTGGTTTTTGGGTGGGTGAAAATGCCTTTTTCCTCCCCTGATCAGAGGCAGCCCCAGGCTGAGCATTCAGACAAACACATCACTGAGGGAAGGGAGCCCTTCATGTCCCAGCTGGGGATTCCAGGGTGACAGTCCCACAGCAAACACAGCTCTGCTCAGGCAGGTGGGGATAAAACTGGCACTGCTGTGAACCTTCCCTCTCAAACTGAAAAGGAAATCCTTGGTACAGAGCCTGAGGTGGGAGTGTTTCACTCGAATACATCTCACGGGAACCCAGGATTCTGACATCCCCAGGACAGGCTTGGGGCAATGAAGAAGAAAAGTGGCCACCACTTGTGCTGCCTGGAACAAGGTGGAATGATGCCACTGCTGGAAGAGCTGGCATAAAAATGATGAACTTGAAAGGCTCAATGGAATTTTAGAGACAGCTCTTCTTCCCTGTGATCACAGAGCCACGTTGCTGACGGCTTTATGAACTGGAAGATGGAGAGGTTTTTAAACCTTTCCTGTTACGTACAGAATCACCGGATGAGTTTGTTTAGCCTCTGCCAGAATTGGATCGGCCTCGGCAGAGCGGCGCCCCTCAGCCCTGGCTGCCAAATTCCTGAGTGGGGAGTGCCACACAGGGAGGGCTCTGCCATCCCAGCAAGTGTCACACAGGGAGGGCTTTGCCATCCCAGAATCCCAGAGCTGGCACCAGGGAGAGCTCTGCCATCCCAGCATCCCAG
>NW_024581088.1:1254618-1254833 GCF_017639235.1 Corvus kubaryi
AGCTGGCACCAGGGAGAGCTCTGCCATCCCAGCATCCCAGACCTGGCTCCAGGGAGAGCTCTGCCATCCCAGCATCCCAGATCTGGCTCCAGGGAGAGCTCTGCCATCCCAGCATCCCAGAGCTGGCTCCAGGGAGAGCTCTGCCATCCCAGAATCCAGGAACTGGCACCAGGGAGAGCTCTGCCATCCCAGAATCCAGGAACTGGCTCTAGGGA
>NW_024581088.1:1254933-1265346 GCF_017639235.1 Corvus kubaryi
ACACTGGTGAGACATTTGCACTGCTTTGGGTGGAAAGGAATAAAAACAATCCCAGGCACTATGAAAAGGGTCAAACCAGGAGGTGGGGCTGATTTAGATTTGCTTTTCTGCTCACATTGCAATGTCAGGTACCCGTTCACTGAAGGCAATTAACTGCCCACGAACACGGGTGCCCCTTCATGCAGGGGCCATCGGGTTAACAAACCACAAGACCACACACAGGCATTCACTCCAAAGTGCCAGAAGTTTCCCTTCACTCCACAGAGGAAGCCCCACACCAGCCCTGCTCTTCTGTGGAGAGATTTGTGGCTGCATTCTCCACCTCTGCCAAACAAAATACACGGCAGGCAGCACTGGGAGACAAAGGTGACCAGTTCAGAGCCTGAGCACACACAGGCACCCAGTTTAACCCAGTGCAAAACTGCAACACCATTAAATCCCTCAGAGCAGGGGAGGGAGGGATCCAACCCAACCCAGCCTGTCAAACAAAAGCTGAATTACCACAAGGGTCAGAAAAAAACCCCCACAAATAAAAATACCCCAACCTCCCTGTCCCCTCATAACACCCCAAACCAGAGCACTCTTGATTTTTAGTGACAGGCTGGATGCCCCATCCTTTTTGGTTTCACAACCCTTTCGTTGTGCCTGCCTTTACCTGCAGGGATCCAAGGACAGCAGCCACAGCTCCCTCCCACAGACGCTTTGCACTGTTCCTCCATCCCTGAGAACAGCACTGGGGCTGGGGATTTGTTCTCTGTCACACCAGAGATGCTGACAGGAGCACCAAAAGCCTGACACAGTGACACAGCTCCTCTATCACCCTGCCACCAGCCCGGCCCCACAGGAGCCAGACGTGGCTGTGAGCACCCTCTGCCTGCCTGGCTGTGTCTGAGGAGCACTGGCCGTGGATGTGGCACTTGGGGACATGGTGGTGGCCTTGGCCGTGCTGGGTTGGACCTTGGAGGGCTTTTCCAACCTAAATATTTCCATAACACATTTGACAAAGCACAGCAAACTCATATCAAAATATGTGCAGAAGTACAGGATGAACTTTAAAGGCTTAAAAGTGATTTCTGATGAACGTAACTCTAAACCTGCCCAAGACATCCTTGTCACCCGCACACCCCAGAGGTTTGGATGCACACCTGAAAAGTGGGGAATTCTGGACTCCTCTTCCCTCTCACCCTCACCTTACCAAGGCCATTGGACTTTTTCCTGCTTTTCACCAGCCGTAGCTCCCAAGCTCCCACCACCTGCACAGCCAAACACATCCATGCACACCCAAGGCTTGGCTTTGCTGCCTGCAGCTCCTCAGGAACCCTCCTGGCCCACAGAGAACCCACAGGAACTTTGCAGCTGAAGGCCTGGGAGGTAAATCCTGATCCATACATGAGGCACTGGTAGGACTGGATGATTTCCCCATGGCTGGGCTGCAAAGCATCGTGGCTGAAGCACAAAATGCTGTAAATCCCACTGCAATGTTCTGCTGTGCCAGCACAGGCAGGGTCAGGCTCCCTGGATGCTTTAATCCATAGGCGTTGCTTCCCAGTTCTTCCCTACACATCTGTGCTGCTTTTTGCCTGAAAACCTCAGCAGCAGAGGAAAAACCCTCTGGGTTTGTCCTTCTGGTGACAAAGAACTCCACAAAGGAAACCCACTGGTACCAAACAAGCTCCGTTTGTGCTCCAAAATAAAGCTTCACCAGGAAATGAATTGATCTCCATTTGCCTTTTGTAAAGATTATGAACAGGCTTAAAAGAAAGCAAGTGCTCAGCCTGCTATTCATCCTGCCACTTCCTCATCATGCTCCATTCATTAATTGCTTATTCTAGTTTGGATTTTGCTGATTTGGTGCACATGTCTGCTTGCAAAAGGGACTGACAACATTAAATCTATTGTGTCTATCCTATCATGTACATTTTTTGTGACCCAACCATCTTAAAACACCTAATGCTGTCTGGTACAGTTCCTTGTTTACAGATCCAGGTTCTCAAACTATTTCTGACTGCAAAGCCTGGAAACTTCCTCACATTTCCCTGGAAAGATCAATTTTAAAGCATCGACTTTATTCCCAGTAATTCTTCTTCAGAAATGTTCAGCTCTATTTTAGAATTAGGGTCTCAAGAATAGGCATCACAATTTAGGGACATACAGACATTTCTAAAGGCACATTACTTGGCAAGCCCTAAGAAGAAATTATCTGCAAAGTTGTAAAAACAGAATGTAGAGAATGGGATTTACTCTGGCGAGAGGCTCTTGTAATAAAGTTATTAGGTTCAGGCAGATCTAAGGGAGATAAAAGCCAGAGCAATTCCGAGTGTCACATCCACTTACCCAGCTCTGCCTGTGCCCAGCTCTTTCCCACACACACAGAATAAGTCATTGACACCTCCTTGCTCTTGGATTTTCCTGCTGGAAAACTGCACAAACGGCTGCAGGACCAAGGCTGTCAAAGCAGCAGAGCCTGACTCCCCCTCTGCCTGGTCTGGCTGGGAACGTGCTGGTTTGGAACAGAAAAGCTCTGGGCAGTCCAGGGGAGCAGGTTGGTGGCACAAACAAACACACAAGCCCTGATTTCCTTGGAAGCCAGCTGGAGGGAAGCATATCCAAAGCTTAAATTGGTTCATTTATTCTCATAAGCACAATTTAGTCAGAAGTATTGATGATAACATGGGTATTTTTCAGCAGTGGAGTTCAGAGGAGCACAAAAGCGAGTTGTTAAATTACACTAATCCCATCCTCTGCCAAAGTGATCATTTAATACTTGTGTTTGCGTTAGGAAATGTTTTATAGCATGCTCCTGCCACAGAAGTCTTCCCTGAAGCACCATGTTCCCAACTCACAAGAACAGGTAATAACTTTGTAGTCAGGAAGGGAAAATTGACAATTAGTGGGATGTGTGGCATAAAGAACCCCGAGGTGCTGTGCTATAAATCCATGGTCACAGTGTTTGCAGGTGACACTGAGCAGCACAGTGGAAATAAGAGACTCTCTGACAGCCTCTAAACAAACTCCAGCTGCTCTCCCCAGAGCACTCTCTTCCCCACTGGGGTTCCAGAAGATATTGGGGCTTCAAGCACAAAAGACTTCTGACACATTCCTGACCCCGCACAAGCTGCCCAAGTGTGCTCCAGTGACCTCTGCTTCCAAAGGAAAAGAAGGGAAAAGCTGCCCTGTGTCCCCATCTAAACCCACAACAGAAACACAGCACAAACCCCTGAA
Source organism: Corvus kubaryi (assembly GCF_017639235.1). Classification (NCBI taxonomy): domain Eukaryota; kingdom Metazoa; phylum Chordata; class Aves; order Passeriformes; family Corvidae; genus Corvus; species Corvus kubaryi. The sequence goes on from NW_024581088.1 coordinate 1,258,156, forward strand.
CTTTTCCACAGGGAGTCTGACAGGTCCAGTTCTAGGGGGACTTCTCAGCTCCCTGGAGCCAGCTCCAGCTGCCTGCATGTCCAAGGAGCCAGGCTGCTCCTGCAGGTCACAGGAGCAGGCTCAAATAATAACCAACAAATGTAAAGCACAGCTGCAAAAGCATGTCTTTAGAGTCTTTACTTGCCCATTTTCAAGAAAAAGCATTGCTGGAAGTCAGGAGCAGCATGTCCAAGCACACTGAGGAATAAAGATCAATACTGGTATTTATTCAACTGCCTGCTGGTTTGTATTAGTGCTGGAGAAGCAGTGGAGCAGCAAAGAGGCTTCTTCCTGTCTGCAGATCACCCCAAAGGCAGCAGAAGCTGCAGCCCCATCCCTGGAGGGGCAGGAGGGGCACAGGGCACCAGCAGCCCCTGCACACAGCGCAGCAGCAGCGGCTCCTCAGAGCTCAGGGCCCTGTTGATGCAGGAGAAATAAAAACCTGACTTTGTCTGGAGCTGGGTTTGGAAGTACCTTCTACCCCTGTGACCTTCAGAGCAGGGAGGGGACAGCCTGGGCACAGCCTCGAGTGAGACCACCAGGACCTCACTGGGCTGCAGCTCCTCCCGAGGGCAGCTCTGATCTCTGCTCTGGGGACAGGGACAGGGCCCAGGGAGCGGCTGGAGCTGGGCCAGGGAGGCTCAGGCTGGGCAGCAGGGAAAGGTTCTTCCCCCAGAGGGTGCTGGGCACTGCCCAGGCTTCCCAGGGAATGGGCACGGCCCCGAGGCTGCCAGAGCTCCAGGAGCATTTGGACAGCGCTGCCAGGGATGCCCAGGGTGGGGTTGTTGGGGTGTCCATGCAGGGCTGGGTGATTTTGCCCCTCACTTTAAGAAAGGCATTGAGGGGCTGGAGCGTGTCCAGGGCAGGGAACGGAGCTGGGAAGGGGCTGGAGCCCCAGGAGCGGCTGAGGGAGCTGGAAAGGGGCTCAGGCTGGAGCAAAGGAGGCTCAGGGGGGACCTTGTGGCTCTGCACAAGTCCCTGACAGGAGGGGGCAGCCGGGGGGGTCGGGCTCTGCTGCCAGGGAACAGGGCCAGGAGGAGAGGGAACGGCCTCAGGCTGGGCCGGGGGAGGCTCAGGGTGGGCAGCAGCAGCAGGAATTTCCCCATGGAAAGGGTGCTCAGGCCTTGGCAGGGGCTGCCCAGGGAGGTTTGGAGTGCCCATCCCTGGAGGTGGCACTGAGTACCCTGGGCTGGGGACAAGGTGGGCATCGGGCACAGCTTGGACTCGATGGCCTTGGAGGGATTTTCCAACCTCAGGGATTCTCGGATTCTCCTAAGCTGGGTGCCTTCCAGCCTGGCAGAATAAACCTGCCTGGACCACACAGAGATGGGACAGACTGGGCAGGACAGAACACGTGGACAGAAAATATCCAACAATCCATCCCTGAACTGCAAATCTGCTCTGGCTGTGGTTGAGCCCTGCTCTGAGGCACAGCTCCTTCATGCCAGAGCTGTGACACTGATACTCACTGCTTGATTTCTCTACTTGCTCTCCCAGAAAATTTTCAGGTGGCACCTTTCCAAGTACTGGAAATTATGACTTTTCCTTTTTTTATGGCTGAAGCTATAAAAAGCCAAGGACAAGAGTGTTTTTCACACAATGCTGGATCAAACCCACAGCCATCTATTAGGAATGTGCACAACCAGTCCTGGCTTTTTCCTAGAGCTGTAAGGATCTTTTAATACACTCCCACATGTGATTCAAAGGGAATTTCACATCTGAGAAAGTAATTTTTTTTTCATTCTTCCACTGTCTTGGTTCCTCTCTAGTTTTGCCTTCAGCTGTTTGATGAAGAAAAAGCCCTACATCTTGCCTCTCTTTTCCTGGCTGTTGTCTGGATGTAGGGCTGAAGCCCATCAAAGCACTCTTTGCAGAAGGTAAAATAATGAACTGCAGTAACACATTGTGCATGCAAGAGAGAAGGAGCTCTTCTGACCTCCTTTGTTTGCAATAAGCAGCAATCACAACAAATAAACAGGCAAGAAACTCTATTTCCCAGCAAATACCACTCTCATAATTCAAGTAGTTTGTTTTTGTCTGCTCAAACGTTGTCCTTCTCCTCAGACTCACTGCATCAAGCCTGGCTGCCCAGCCCAGGGCAGGACACGAGTGACCAGCCCATCCCCACAGATGTGTGCTCAGGGGTGTCCCAGGTCCTTGAGGAGACCATCTCTGAGCTCTCCCACTGGCTGCAGTAATATCTGCACATCTCAGACACTTCTGCCAAAGCCAACATGGTCCTGTGGGGGGAGGGGAGAGGAAAAAAGCATTTTGTTTCATTAAAGGAGGCTGTGTAACCTCAGCTTTGGGGAGGAAATGAGATGAGATGAGATGAGATGAGATGAGATGAGATGAGATGAGATGAGATGTATGGAGCAGTGACAGGGGCACCTCCTGCCCAAGCTGTGGCAGGTGCTGAGAAAATACCTCATTTCAGAGCCTTGGTACCAGAGAAACCTGAGCCAAAGGCACCTGCAAAGCCAGGGAGTTGAGTTACTGCCACAGCAGAGGAGATCTGCTCTTCCCCACAGGAAAATAAATATGATGGCACATGAAACTTCCCCATCAGAGCCAACCAGAGGGCACAAACCCCCTGGCACAAACCGTGGCCAGGGTGGGCTCTGCAGGAACATTCTGGATCCAGCACAGGAGAGGGGAAAGCAGGACTAGTCTCATGGGCAGGAGACTCAATGCCCGGTCTCCTCTTGGGCAGTCCTGATGTGTGTCAGTCACATCCACACTCACCACTCTCCAAAGATGCATTCTGTTATGGTTATAAAGCCAAAATGGAATTCTTGGGCCCTGCAAGCTGAGGGGAGGCTGAGGCCCCAAGGCAGCCCCACGGCAGAGGGCAGGAGGCCCTGCAGGGATGGGGAGAAGCCCCAAGGGGAACAGGGCCTCCCTCCACCCCACAGTGTGCTCTAGCACTCAGCAAGTGCACACTGAGAGCCCACAGAGGCCACACACGGACCACTTTAAATAAAAATTAAATCAAGGCTTGATTTCGTTTCTTCAAGTTAAGTTGTCAACCAACCACCCAAAGTCTACCCAGAAGCCGAAACTCTCCATGTTCTGCACCATATCCCAAAGAAAGGCTCTCAGCTTGCTGCTCCACAGGACCCTGGTAACAAAGCAGCCGAAGGCAGATGGTGCTGAAAGGCCCAGTTGCTGCCCGGCTCCCATGGCAGCAGCTCCGGAAATAAACGCGTGATTCAGGCACTCGAGACAGGCGTGTGACAGCTCTGAGTCAGCCCCACACACGCCGCAGTTAAACCAAGCCAGCGTGAGGAGCTGTTCCCTCCTGAGCTGATGGCGATGGGAAGGCTCTGCCCAGGGCACCTCTCCAGGCCCAGGAGGCCCACGGCAACCACAGACCGGGTGCTGTGAGAACACAGCAGCAGATCAGGCTCCCAACACCTCCAAAACTTTTCCATCACAGAATCGTGGAATGGTTTGGGTTGGAAGGGACTTCAGAGCCCATCCAGTGCCACCCCTGCCATGGGCAGGGACACCTCCCACTGTCCCAGGCTGCTCCCAGCCCCAATGTCCAGCCTGGCCTTGGGCACTGCCAGGGATCCAGGGGCAGCCCCAGCTGCTCTGGGCACCCTGTGCCAGGGCCTGCCCACCCTCCCAGGGAACAATTCCTTCCCAATATCCCATCCAGCCCTGCCCTCTGGCATTTTTAAGCCATTCCCCCTCATCCTATCACTACACCCCCTTGTCCAAAGTCCCTCTCCATGCATTTCCTGCCGCACGTGCAGGACCCCGAGGCAGGCAGGGGAAGGGGTTGTGTCTCCAGGCTGGGAAGCCCTCAAAACATCTGAAAAATCAAACTGTGGGAGTTGCTTATCTCTTACACCATCCTTGATCATCACTGTAATACCTCGAGGATCTCCTGCTGAGAACAGCTGTCAGGAGATTTGCAGCAGCAGGAATGTGTCATCTCCACCCAATGATCCAATAGTCCGAACAATTGTGGGTATTATTTCTCTTAAATCTACCCCTTAATCCTATAATGCCATAAAATACCACTGAATCAGAGCTTAGCAGTCTGTTCCAGAAAGGAACAGACTTTTAAAGAGATAATGAGAACTCCACATTTATATTGGATAGGATGGAAAGGAGAGAACGGGGGAGGCAGAACATACCAGATGGGCAGATTATCTCACAGTTTTCCTTAATATGATTTCTTCAACCTGAAGCATCTGGTAATTCCACTATCAGAGATTAGATACCGGATAAGATGGACAGGCAGGCTGATCTAACAAAGCAATTTTATTTTCTGGCTGCACACAGGAGAGGTTCCCATTAAATCCTGTATCATAGGATAAAACAGAGGTGCATAAAATGCTGTCTCCAAGCAGGGAACATCTGCAGGCCCTGGGATCCCATGTAAATATGCTTCACTTTCAATATAGAAAACAACACATCTCCCTAACCCCCCTATCCTCCCCAGGCAGGCAGCGTGTGCTGAGAATGGATGAACAATAAAACTCACTCAGCAGCCTTATCCTTCAGAGGGTTTTGCAGAAAATTGAAGGAAATCTCTCCAGCTCACTTTTGTGGAGATTTGTGTAGAAGTCCTGCAGGCTGCAGGCAGCACCTTGGGTACTTCCAGTCTGGAAGCAGAGATTGTTTACCAGAACAAGATTTCCTGATTATAGGCAAAGAAATAAACTGTATTTTGGGACTTGTGGTTTTTCCTTCCATTGTTTGTGCTAATTACAATGAAGAATTAACAGTTTTAGTACAAGCAGTTTAGTACACACAGGAATCTCATCCTAAAGCGACAAAACCCAATCAAGCACCATAGAAATGTCTTCCCAGTGCCCTTCTCATTATGGCACTGTTTGGCAGCAAGTTCTGGGTTAACTCACCCCAAAACACCAGTACTGCCTTATTTGGCCCAAGGACAAGCTTTCCCAGCCGTCCAAACTGGAATCTATTCTTTGATTAACCGGAAAATCTCATGCACACCCAGCACAGCCCTTCCTGCTCAGCAGAGGGTCGGGATCAGGAACATCAGTGAGGTCCAGGTGTGAACAGGCACAGCTCCTGTTTGGAATCAGCTCCACACACGTCATTCCATGGATCCAGAGCATCAGCACCACTGCTCTGGGAACCAGCCCAGGGCAACACCCAGTCCTCTCAGTGGGGAACAGCAGGGAAGAGTTTCCACCTCCCAGCACAGGTGAGCAGCCCCAGCAGCAAGGGGGTAAGGGAAAGGGGAATGGGGAAAGCAGAAAAGGGGAAAGGGAAAAGAGGAGAGGGGAAAGGGGAGGGGGAAATGGGAAGGAGAAAAGGGAACAGGAAAGGAGAAAGGGGAAGAGGAAAAGGAAAGGGGAAAGAAGGAAGGGGGGAGGTAAAAGGGAAACAGAAAAGATGAAAAGGGAAGGAGAAAGGGAAAGGGGGAAGGAGAAAGGGAAGGGGAAGAGGAGAAAGGGGAAGGGATAAGGGAAGGGGAAAGAGAAAGGGGAAAGGGAGAGGGGAAAAGGGAAGGGGAAAGGCAGAGGATAAAGGGAAACGGATAAGGGAAGGGGAGAGGGGAAGAGGTAAGGAAGGACAAAGAGGAAGGGGAAAGGGGAAGGAAATCTCTCAGCTGAAGCAAAGATGATAACCCAAACAACTAGAAAGTGACACCACAATTCCCCAAATCAGGACAAACAAGGTATTTTGCCCCAGCTCCTGGTGCTGGGAAAGACCTGACCTTCTCCTGAACATCACCCTCACACCTCTGGGACCATTTTCCCCAGGGAACCTCCCTCCTTTCTCTGCCTCTGGGCAGGACTGAGAGGCCCTGAGCTGTGAGCTGGGCTGGCTCCTCCTCACCAACAGCACCTGACATCCCTCGGAGCAGGCATATCTGAGTCCCTGGACCCTCAGTAATGCTGACCACGAGGTGCAGGGAGCCTGGAGACACAGAAATACACACAAAATGTGCCAAACTTCCCCTAAACTCTCCTCGCTCTGCTTCCCTTCGGCCACAGGCACAAAGAGGGAGCAGGAGCAGGCCTCAGAGCTCTGACCCAGCACTCAGGGCACGGACACCTGGCCACGTGAATCTTTCCTTAAAACCAGGGAAAACAGAGGAAAGGATGGGGAGTGCCAGCCTGTGCCAGGACCAGGCCCAGTCCATTGGCATTCCAGACACTCAGCAGCCTTTAGCTGAACCACACAGGCTTCACTATTATATTTAAAACTACTACATGCTTTGTAATGCTTATCAGCTGGAGGGTTTTCAACAGTTTTTCTCCACTAATGCTGCAATTTCAAAGCCATTTAGGCTAATTTCCCTTTACTTGAATCTATTTTAATCAGAGACCAGGATACTTGACTTAAATGGTTTGTGTTCAACCCTTCATAAAATCAGCCATAAACCTGAATGCACTAAATAGCAAGGGAGCCCTGAAGCCAGAAGTAGGAAAAGCTGAAACTTTCCAAACTCTCCAGCAAACTCCAGCCTAACCAACTGTTCTCTTGCAGTACCAAGACAATTGATCCCCAAAACAAAAAGAAAACCAATAAACAAAACGCACTCCTGAAATTCTTACACAGATAAAAGGCACTAAGTTGTGCAGCTGCAGTCAATACCCACAAGTTCTCTCCCAAGTCTCAGCCCAGCTCCAAACTGAAGCATTTTTAATGAACTGCTGTGCCCTGTCCTCTCCCCCACTCTCCCATGGAATGATGGATAGCGGAACTGAGGAAAAATACAACGCGAGCCTAAAAATGTCAGAATTAATCCTTTTCTTCCCCCAAAATCTGAAAAGAAACATTACTTCTCAAATTAATTCCCACCAAGTAATGCTGGCTCTGCTGGAAGTCAGAGTTGTGGATGAGAAATGGAAATCAGCAGCTCAGCCTCAGGTAAGTGCTGGAGAAGGTCTCGCTCCAAGGATTCGGCATGGTGCTGGGATTTGCATATCAGAGAGGCAGAGGTGCAATTTGCACCTGCAATTCAGCATGCCTGGAGGAGCTGCAGCAGCAAAATGCAGGCTGGGCCTCCATTCCTTTGGAAACTCATCCAAGGATTTCTGCTCTCAGTGGTTGACAGCCCGGAATGCTCCAAGGGGCTGCTCGGGATTCAGGCAGCGCCCGGAGAGGGGAAGGAACAAGAGCTGCCCCTGCTCCCAGAGCCTGGACAAGCTGCCA
>NW_024581088.1:1265356-1286353 GCF_017639235.1 Corvus kubaryi
GAAGGAACAAGAGCTGCCCCTGCTCCCAGAGCCTGGACAAGCTGCCAGCACCTGGGGACACAGAGCTGCATCCCTGGCTGCATGATCTTCAGTGCTCTGCAGATCCCAGGCAACAGCTTTGTCACTGCCCCAATAGCACAGTGATTGGGCACGGATCTTTCACAATTGAAACCTCTCTCAGCTCATTTTTTTATCAGGGATTTCACTCCAGGCCTGGACAAACTGACACTTTCCTATTTTGAAGAACACTCTGGCAGCCGTATCTAAAATGAACCTTCACAAAGATAAACTTGCAGCATGTCTTTCCTCCTCCCCTTAACAAAATGATGTGTCACCTCTTTTAAAGCCTCTTCTGTGCTGCTTGGCAGGTAAACACCACCAGCACCTTAAAAGCTCAATCAAAAAAAGGAGAGGAAGGATATTGTCACTGTAAAAACTCCCTTTAAAGGCCCAGATCTCCAGCTGGAGATCCCAGAGTGTCCCAGGAGGATCCCTGTGCTGAGAGGAGCCCAGGGCCTCCAGAGGTCCTGCAGGGACGTGAAGGAGCTGACAAGGAGGGAGGGAGAATCTCTGCACACTTTTACAGGGTAAACTCCAAAGGCTCAGTGAAAGCAGAGCTGAGCTTCTGATGGCACCAATTCCACCCAAAATCCTGTACTGCTTTAGGAAAACAGACTGGGAAGAAATTCACTCCTTTCCCCTGATAAATCATCTTGATGAACTCTCTCACTCTCACCAACTACCTGAAACAAGGGTGGGGCCAGGTGGGGATCACTTTCTTCTCCCAGGTACAACTGACAGAACAAGAGGAAACAGCCTCAAGCTGCGCCAGGGGAGCTTCAGGTTGGATATTGGGAATTATTTCTTCCAGAAGGGGTGGTCAGGCCCTGGCACAGCTGCCCAGGGCAGGAGTGGAGTCCCCGTCCCTGGAGGGGTTTAACAGCCCTGTGGATGTGGCACCTGGGGACATGGGGCAGTGGTGGCCTTGGCAGTGCTGGGGAACAGTTGGACTCGATGATCTTTGAGGGCTTTTCCAACCTCAGTGGTTCTGTGATTCCACGAGCTCAGTTCCAGCCCAGCCACCCCAGTTTGAATGATGAGGGAAGAGCCGACAGCACCAAACCTGAGTGTGAAAGCCACTGGCACTGCTGGTGCTCAGGTGACAGCTGAACACAACCACTCCCTCCTGGAGCACCTGGCACTCACTTGGTTGGGCGATAATCCGGGATGGAACGGTCCAGGGAAATCTTCTCACTGAGGTAGGAGTTGTAGCCATACTTCTCGTGGGGTCCCTTTGCTTTCTCCTCCTCCTCGGGGGACAGGGTGGCTGGGAGGCCACCCTTGCCACGGCCACCATAGCCCTCAATGAGGCCAAGGGACTTGGACAGACCTGAGGGAAAACAAAAACATCATCACTGGTAAAACTCATCATTGGAAAAACCCATCCTTGCTAAAACCCATCCCTGCTAAAACCCATCACAGGTAAAACCCACCCTTGGTAAAACCCATCACAGGTAAAACCCATCCCTGCTAAAACCCATCCCTGCTAAAACCCATTGCTGTTATTTCCCAAAGAAACAAGACTACTCCAAAACTCCTGGGTGTTTGGGTTCCTGGGTGTTTGGGTTCCTGGGTGTTTTGGGTTGGTTTTCTGCAAACATTCCAAATTCTCCTTCTTTGGCCCAGTGCTGGAACAGAAGTGACTCAAGTCTTGCAGTTCCTCGTGGCTCAGGCACGCTGCTCCTGCCAGCCCTGCCCCTGGCGGGCAGCTGATAACCTGTCCTAGGATCTGTGTATTTATTCAGTTGGTGGGGAGGTGATTCAGGCCTCCTTCCCACTCTTGGAGAGGTAATTACATGGAAGGTTAGATGTCCCCAGGAGAAGGATAGGTTGAACACAGAGCAGGAATAAAATAGGGTTGGTTAAGTGCCTGCTGAATGAATTTTTGCTCAGTGTGAACAGTGAACAGCATACAAATGGTACGGATTTAGAAACAATTTCCCCTCAAAGCTTTCTTATCTTTTAAAGTACAGCATTCCCAGACCCTTATCAAGGGGAATTATTTATTTATATCTGTATAGCTGAAGGACATAGGCAAAGTTCAAAATGAGCTGCACATAAAGAACTCCATGGATGATCTGTGGTGCCTGTGGGAAGCTGAGTCCATGCTCATGTTATTATTCATTAGACAGAAAACCTGGAATTTTAATATTTTTCATTAGCAGAGATTCAGTCTCCTTTTGTCAGAAACATAAAAATAATAATGATGGATTCTGTTTTGCTTTTTTGTCTGTTTGGTTGTTTTTTTTTTATAACAGACACCAGGGTATATTCCCATTGTTTCAATGACAGAGGCCTGACAGAACAGGACAGGTTTTGTCACCTCCGAAGCTTCTGAAGGGACAATAACCTTGAGGCTGGTCCAGTTCCCAAACCTGCCACTGACTTCCATTGTCCTGGACAAGACATTCCTGCCTCCCCACAGATTTAAATACTTTTTTCCTCAAAAAGTAGCACTGAGAGGCAGGAAAAAATCAGCTGGGAATGTAAATCACAGTCGGAAGCACAGTTTGAAGAATTATTATTAATTATTTTTATTATTATTATTATTCCTTCTGACAAGGAAGCTCTGAACATCCTTCCCTGCTCCACCAGAGCTGACAGAGCCCCTCTGACCACACTGGGCTTGATTAGGTTTTGTCTGAGGACAGCAACAACAAATCAACTGCCAGGGTTTGCTGGCTGTGACGTGGGGATGGATCCCACATCCAAGCTGCCTTTCCCAGCTCCAGGCTCAGCAGGAGCCAGTGATCACTCAGGAAGGCTGGGAAAGGAGGCACTCTGTGGCCTGCAGAAGGTCAGCAGATCCCTCTGTGAACTTCCCAACCCCAAATACTTCCACTCCAGGAACCCTCAGCATCTCCCAGTTTGCTTTTAAAGCTTAATTTAACTTTTCTTGATTCATTTGAACCCATTTCTCACTGCCCCAGTGCTTCTGCTCTTGGTGCTTTGAAGGCACACACCTGTAAGAGGGGCTGCAGGGAAGTGGGGACTTCCTGAGGAGGGCAGAGGCTCCATGCATGGAGGACACTCAGTGGGATGTGGGAACCAGGAACATCCCAGCACCTGGCTCTGCTTAGAGCAGGTTTTAAAAACACAAGCTCTGGTTATTATCAACACTAATAACAGATAATTAACTCAGACACCAAGGCAGTGCTTCTCGCAGAGCTCCACACTTGAAGCCAGCAGGGAAAGATGATCCCTCCAAGGCTAATCCATCCCCCACAAGATCCCAGTCAGCCTCCAGAGGTTCTTATCTCTGGCTCAGCTAAGGGAATTGTGCTCCCAACCACAGCACCTCGGTGAAGGACCTGGAATTCGAGGTGAGGAACCTCCCTCTGTTCACAACACCACCAGCCACAGAGGCCACGCCAGCCTGGGGGCCTGAGCTGCCCTTTGCAGCAGTAGGAGATGCCTGGAGCAGGGATGTCTTTGCCAGGCAATTCAAACTGACAGGCTGGGTGCCCTCTCCAAGCAGCCAAACTCCAATCCTGCTCCACCAGGAGAGGGATGGGAGCTGCTGGACAGCCCAGGACACCTGCCCTGCCCACCTGAGCTTTTATCACACAGTTCAGGTACCCCAGTGCCCACTCTGTGCCTCCCAAATCACAGCCAAGGCACGGGCAGAGCCAACCCATGCTCCCAGGCTCGGTGGGAGGCTCAGTGTGAGGGTCCTGCTGAACTCTGCTCCCTACAGAGGCACCAGAGAAAGGCCAAACATGACTTTATACCCACCAGCTTTGAGTGGCAAACCTGTAATGCCATTAACTGCTTTATTCCAAACCACAATCAGGGCAACACTCAGATCCCAGCACACATTTCTCTCTGCTCACTCGGTTTGTTCATGATTTCTGCATATTCTGTCCTTCTACTACTCCAAGTCAGTAAATGCTGATAAACCAACATCATTTAACCAAAGGAATCAATCAAATGGATCCATTTGTGCTGGGCAGGGCTCACCTCGAGCCCACCATCCTCCCTTCCAGGAGAGCACCAGGACAGGCACGCAGGGACAGTCATGGAGATGAATATTCCCAGGTGGGATGTGCCAGGCAGGATCCTCTGGCTGTCTCTGTGCTGGTTAAACATTTCCTCTCCAGTCCAGGCTGTCAGGAGGGCTCAGCAATGTCACTTTGGTGTGTGGCACTCAAAGCAGGAATCAAGGAACGTTTGGCCAGGAAGATAATCCATGTCCAAACAGAACAGGAGATTTGTTTCCAGCTGGCTGAAAAGGTGCCTCAGGAGAGGCAGAGCTGAAAACAAATGGTCACAGCCCATCCAGTCAATCCATTCACTGGCTTTTATTCACCACATTTTTGGGCACCTTTCTGTGAACTTGAGGTGCCTCTGCTGTGATGTCAGGAATTGCCCTGAGCCCAGCCCATGTGGCTGCTCAGGATATTCTGGGATTCCATGAAACCTGCTTGAAATTGGCCTGGAAGGGCCAGATGTGACACACAGAGACACCATGAGCGAAACAGAGCAAGAGCATGGTGCCATCAGCTCATTTCCTGGGAGAACAGGGCTGAAAGCACAGAGCCAGGGCTGTTTCCGAGTCACAGGGCGAATCCTTTGTCATTCTGGGCAGGCACAAAGCAGGAGTGCTGAACCTCTGCCAGGAAGTCTCTCCTGATGCCTGCTCCAGCCTATCTCTAGTGATAAACACCACTAATCCCCACAAAAACTCTTGATCTTTGGAGTGAATTCAGCCTCCAGGGAATTCTGCAAGCTCAGGAGATGGGAACGGGCTGCATGGAGATGAGGACTTGGTGCAGATCCCAGCTCTGAGCAGCCACGAGCTCCACTCATCCCAAAGCCCCACTCACCCAAACCAAAACCAGGACTTTTTTTTTTCAGAATCTCCTAAAAATTCAGAACTTTGGAACAAATAGAATATATTGCTATTGTACTGCAGGAATAGAAGGGAAAAGAAAAACCACGACACCACTTGGAGCTGCCGAGATCTGAGCCCTTCCTGCTGAAAGGGCCCTGAGACAGGGGATCCCTGGGGACTGGCAGGAGTTGGTTTTCTTCAAGATGATATGAAAATTTAATCTCTACAGCAAAAATATTCGTAGACTGAGCACAGTTAGAGTAAATATATCTGGTTCTTCTCAAGCTGAGTGTATTTCAGGAGGAGCCAGGAGTTTTCTAGGACAGAGAAAACCTTTAGTGAAATACAATCTAATGTGATTCCCAGCCTTCATTTCCAAAGGCTCCCCGGGAGCTAGAGGGGGAGAAAAGCTTTTTGCTCCACATCAGCCTGGATGAAGGAAAACATTAACCCTCCCATACAACCCTCAGCTGAGGAAATTTGTGACTGAGGGGGCTGGGGAAGAAGGAAGAGCCCTGAAATGAAAAGGCATTTCTGAGAAACAGGTGCTGAGTGGGGGCAAGGAAGGAAAAGAGCATCAACCTTGCAGTGCCTAAGGGGGTCACAGGGGGCTGGAGAGGGACTTGGGACAAGGGATGGAGGGACATGACAGGGGGAATTAGATGAGATATTGGGAAGGAATTCTTCACTCTCACCCTGGCACAGGGTGCCCAGAGCAGCTGTGGCTGCCCCTGGATCCCTGGCAGTGCCCCAGGCCAGGCTGGACACTGGGGCTGGGAGCAGCCTGGGACAGTGGAAGGTGTCCCTGCCCATGGCAGGGGTGGCACTGGATGACCTTCAAAGTCCCTTCCCACCCAAACCATTCTGGGATTCTAATAAAGGAAAGATACTTGGAAAAGCAAAATTTTTAGCTGCATCCTTCTGTATTTATATCTCCTGCAGCACGAGCTACAGAGCACACACAGCTCAGGGTGAAAGCCACATTCCAATGGGAAGAGGAACACAAAGCCCCCCTTCTCCAGAAGAAATAAATAAATAATACTGAAATAGTCCTGGAAAGCACAGGAACCATGAAAACAAAACCAAAGCAGATGTCTCTGCAAAGTGCAGCCCTTACTCACTTAAGCACAGTGCATTTTCCTGCCCCAAGAACTCTCACAGGGGTGTTTGTTCCTGGCCTAAGTCAGCCACAGAGCTGAAGGCCACCAAGCAATCTCTGGCGTGGGGAAAAAGCCAAACTGGGAGGTAAATGGCCCAATGTGGGAGTGTGTGACCTGCAGGGGACAGAGAGAGAGAGGACACAGCAGAGAGCCTCTCAGGGCATTGATGAGAACCAGCTACAAAGGGCACAATGTCCCAGGAAATGCTGGAAATGATGGGAACTGCTGAAGTTTTTAGTGCTGTGCTGCTGATCGCTGCAACACAGACTGTTAAAGGGAGGGCTCATTGCTGAAAAGGGGCATTGGCAGGAGAACAGGCACCAGCTTTCCTCTGCAGCTTTGGTAGAACCTGGGGCATGGGATTTTCTCTCCTTGCAGCAGTTTTTCCACCATTTTAGCCGGTCTTTGCTCAGAGCTGTTGTTTTTGGGGTAAATAACTCCCACTCCTCTGGCTGTACCTGTGTGCCAGGGAACGCTGTGCTGCCACAGGGCTGTGGGAACTGGGCAGGGAATACCAAACACAGCTGAGCCTGGCAGCTTCCCTTGCTGTTACTGCCTCCCCAAAGCATCCTTATAGTCCTGCAGGGGAAACTAAAAGTAGCAGTAAAGGGATCACAAGTGGAGAGTTTGCTTTCTCCTGGGGGAAAAAAAAAAATATATATATATATATATATAAAGTTTTAAAATGAGCTTAAACAGTAGAGCCCAGTGAAAAGCCAGCTGAACCTTGTACAATTCTATTCACTGTACCTGCTAAATTGACTTTTTCCAGGGCTGACCACTTATCAAAAGGTTATCCCCCAAATCAGATGCTGCAGCTAAAGGGTCAGTGCTTCCCCTTCCACTGAACAGTCCTTTTCCAGCAGCTGGATTTTAGCATATCAGAACATCTCCCCCAGGGCACAGAGCTGCCTGCTGTCCTTCACCCTGCAAATGATGTGTTGGTTTGCTGCAGAGATTACCATGAGCATGGTGACTTTCAAAAGTGGGGGGGGTCAAGAAAACTCCCACCCTCTGCCTTCACGCTGAATGACAAATGGGAACTCAGAAAAAGCAGCAGATGAATGGGCCCAGGCTTGGCAAGCAGGGATTTTAGCAGACACAGACTGGAAATAGAACATATTTTACCTGTACTCCAACATATTGCATCTCTGAAAAAGCTCCTGTCTATGAAAAATAATGTGAATAATGCTGGCTGAAATGAATTTGTCCAACAGAGCATTAAGATTTCACTTAAATAATTGTGACAGGTGGGGGTGAGGGAATTGAACCCATTTTCTTGCAGCCCAGCCAGGCAAGGACAAAAACCAGGATGGGAACAGCTCATTGCTAAATATATTTAATAATACAACCTTTTTAATGCCAGGCTGGATGAGGCTTGGAGCACCCTGGTCTGGTGGAGGGTGTCCCTGCCCATGGCAGGGGGGGAATGAGATGAGCTTTAAGGTCCCTTCCAACACAACCACTCTGGGATTCTCTGATTTAAGCTTAGATTAAATGACGACCTGTAGAAGAATGTTTTAAACCCAGCAGTGCTTAAATCATTATGGGAACAGCCAGAAACATCGAGGTTTCTCCCCACCTTGCACTCCTTGGAAAGGAGGGAGAAGGGAGCACGGTCACTGCACAGGCTTGAAGTCTCGTGTGAAATGTTTAAGCACAAATATACATTTATATATCCACACCCACAGGGATTCAGAAAAGAAGTTTTCTTATCAAATGGGAATGGAAACAGAGGGAAATTACCTTTGGAGCCAGAGGGAGGATGAGCACCCAGAGCAAGGACAATACAGTCATCAGGACAATGTCAAAGCCTATTTAGCCTATTACACTACCAAGTTCTGCTTCCAAATTATCATTTCCCAATCAAGATTTGCCCCTGGCACAAAATAACAGAAATCCTTCCCCAGGCTGAGGCTATTTAGTTCTGAGGAATGATTTATTTGGTTCCAACACCTGGGACTAGTAAAAGAGCTTGGACATCGCTCTGTCCTCCCTGAAAGTCCAAAAATAGTGGCATTTACCACTCTGTTCACATTGATGAAATAACTTGTTGAAAAAGGCAGAACTTGGCAGCAGAGCTGGTGCAGAGCAGAAATCCATCAGCTAAAGAAAGCTCTGTGCAGCTCAGCACTGCTGCCATGGGAGTCTCAGGCAGAGAGACCTTGTTCAGACACAAAACACGAGACTGAAGGTGATTCATGTCCCAGGGAAAACCTGCACACGTGTGAGGCATTCCTGGCGATGTGAGAGCAATGCCCTTCCCTGTGGGTACAGCCACCAGCACCCCAGGAGCTGTCCTGCTGCTGGACCGCCCCTCCCAAAGGGGAAATCCCACTCAGGAAGCCAATCCCTTACAGCTGTTACAGGTTTGTCCCAAAATGACCAGTTACACCCCACTGCCCTTCGTGTTCATTCACATTCACAGCACCCGCAGCTGCCTGGGAATTCTGGAGAACAGCCTGGGATCCAGGAGCAGGGAGGGATGAAGGGTGCTGGCAGAAAAGGTAAAGAAAAGAGCTTGTTGCAGCAATCTCACCTGCATGTCATGACACAAATACAAATTTACAACTCGGACTGACATATGGGATCATCACATTCTGGAAATACTGGAGGAAAGGGAGGAAAAAGAGGCGAAAAAGAGCAGATCACAGCGTGTAACAAAAAGGAAAATCAGGGTTAAAACCATCGCTAAGACCATTTAGTGAGACAGCTGACTCCAGTTACACCACACCTGTGTTTGAGATGTCAGAGAACTCCAGAGAACTGGCTTTAGTGAGCCCTGCCTAAGGGCTGCTTTCAGGGATTCAGTATTCCTGGGATTCAGGCACAAGCATTTCCCCACCAACACACAGCAAGGTATTTCCATGAGCTGGTCAGAACAGTCCAGAGCAACCTTCCCATTGGCTTCTCCCTGGTCTGTTCCAGTGGCACAAATCTCCACAAAGCACCACCATGCCCAGGCAGCAGTGAGAAAGCACAGCGGAGCCTCAGAGAGGGGAGGGAGCTCTGTGAAGAGCACCCAACACAAAATCCCAGACTGGTTTAGGTTGGAAAGGACTTTAAATCCGATCTCATCCCCACCCCTGCCATGGGCAGAGACACCTCCCACTGTCCCAGGCTGCTCCCAGCCCCAATGTCCAGCCTGGCCTTGGACACTGCCAGGGATCCAGGGACAGCCCCAGCTGCTCTGTGCCAGGGCCCCCCAGCACAGCCAGGGACAAGTGAGGAGACCCAAGCAGGGAGAGAAGAGATGCCCCACAGAGCAGAGCACATCCCCCAGCACAGCCCACCAGGACAGCAGCTTCATCCAAGGCACCAGAAGCACATCTGCAAGGCTGGAGCACCCTTGGTGAGACCTCTGCCATCAGCAGCCTGGGCTCAGTGCAATTCCAGGACCTTCATCTCCACCACTGTCACTCGGCAGACAAAACACTCCACAGGCTCCTCCCTCTAGCCTTTGGGCCATTTCCCCCTCCTCAGACGCCAGGCCCATGCTGGGGGAGCAGGGCTGGCTGCTCCAGCCCAGCCTGAGCCTGGGGTCACCTGCTGAGGCTCCAGGACCACAGGGGCTCTGGGCCCACGGCTGCTGCTGTGGATGCTCCGTGAGAGGAGGATGGAGGGAATTATGCCAGGCTCTCCTCACCCTGCCAGCAGCCAGGGGAAAGAGCCACACTAAAAGCTTTGCCCAGCCATCCATCTGCTGGGAGGGAACCCACAGGGAGCTAAAACCTGATGAGATATCGTAAGGGGAGTCTGTATTAGCAGCTACCAAGGCCACAGACCACAACCCACGGCAGAGCCTGACGCTACAGATCTGACACTGTTCCAGTAACTTCAGAGATCAATCCAGGGCCTGTCACCATTCCAAAGACAGACAAGGTCCCTGGCCCCGGCACCTAATGGGGTATTGATTCTCCACACACCTGAGTGCGAGCTTTGCTGAAGGGTGGGCTTTGCTGAAGCCCCCAAACCGTTCCCAGCCATGTGCCTGGCTCGGTGCCTGTGGGTGGCAGGAGCTCGAGGGAGCAAGGCCAAGGGCAAAAACAACCTTGCACATTTACACCGGGCAGCCAAGGGCCCATTTGGGTGATGAATTAAGCAATTACCTGCAGCTTTACTTTTAGGAGGCAGGCTGCAATTCAAGCAAGAGAGAACTTATCTTGCTCTCCTCTCTGAGCTGCCAGGACATCGCTCTGGCAGGACACTCTCCTACGTGCCAGGCTGCTCAGAGGCCGTGGCAGGAGCAGCTCTGTGCCCAGGGAAATCACAGACATCCCATTACTGGGAGTCTTCAAGGTCAGGCTAGATGGGGCTTTGAGTGACCATTGGAACAAGATGAGCTTCACAGGTCCTTTCCATGCTGAGGTTGGAAGAGTCTGGAAACTTCTTTACTACAGGCAGTTTCAGAAGTTCCCAAACCCTTCCATCCTCAGCAGCAAAACATCAGCCCTCACATTTGTGCTCAGGGAGTGATTTCAGAGGCCAAACTGCAAACTGTTCATCCCCAGGCAGTCACTCCCACCACCACTCCGGGCTCAGGCAGACCTTTTGTTGAGCTTTCATTGCTGCTTTTATCCTCCAGTGCAAAATTTCAGTTCTTTGGGTAACGCAGTCCATTCCCACCCAACCATCACGACCCTTCTGCTTCCAGGCAGAGCTGCTGCTTGGGCACAGAGATGTCAAACTTCAGTGCCAGCCCAAAACCACACAGCCAAAGGTGGAGAAACAAGGATTTCCTAAATCCACCTTTTCCCAGAGTAGCTGTGAGTGGAGTTGCACCTGCAGTGTGATGGGATTACCACAGGAACTGGAGCAGAACCACGGGAACAAGCATGGAAGCGGGGAAAGAACAGAACCCACAAAAACACAAGCCAACAGTTTCTGAACCCCATTCAAAGGTTATAAATAATATTTAGCATTTTTATTTTCACAAGGAATCTGTGATTTCCAGATCGTGTCTCTATAGCAAGCTGTTAGTGTTTGTGCTTTCCTCCAATGCATGTGCCTGTTTTCCTTCTGAAAACATTTCCTCTCTGTATAGATTGGCCTCTTGGAAAGGGGAAAATCGTTGCCATTTGGCAAGATAAGAAATAAAGAAACCCCACAGTGGAAGTGCAGACGTCATCGGTGCAAAAGTGGCTGCCCAGGTTTTGCGCTGACTTTTGTGGGTAGGTGGGAGGTTACACAACACTGTGAGCCCCGTGCACAGGGCACCCCCTCCACAGAGCCCTGGGAGAGGCAGAAACTGCAGATGGTCACCAAAACACCTCCCAGGCTACAGCACCTTACAGAGGCCTCCCTGTTTCCCACTCCTGAAGTGTGGGGAAGGGAGGAAAACGCGGGTGGTGTTTGTAACCCAAGGCCCAAGCAGAGTTCGAGGTCACTGAGACAGGCTGGGCACCAGGGGACAAAGAGGGGACGTGGGGGTGTACCCTGAGAGCCCCACTTGCACAGGGGCCCTCAGAATGCTGCCAGGTTTCTCCAGAGGGGCCCTTTGGTCCAAATAATCCCTCCCTGGGCTACCTCGAATGTGCTCATTCTTTAAAGACCAACAGATCAGAGAAGGGATGACATTGCCCAAAATTGGCTTTCCCCAAAAAAGAATGTAATTTTGATGTGAGCATGGCTGCAGAGAGAGGGTTTACAAGTGCATCATCAGCAAGTGTGTACAAGCTTCATCCCACTCATGGCATTTTACTGAGCTGTGAACGCACTAATTACTTTTTAAGGTCAAGAAAGTCCATTTGGCAAGGGTTTGCTTGGTGCATTTAACTTCTGTGCTCAGGCACTGTCCTCACTCAGTGCCCAAGCCCATTTACTGCTGGTTTTGGGGTGTGACTCAGTGCTCTCAGACGCACAGAGCACCCCAGAGAGTGCTTGTGCTCTTCAAGCTCCTTCCGTCTGTTTGTGCTCTGCCAATGGGCCGTAGGGGTGACACAGCCAAAGCCAGAAATAAAGGAGCTAATTTGGCCATTAGAGAGAAATCTTCTCCACTGCAGTGCCTTTATCCCTGCACACATCTGCAGCCTCCTGCCAAACACGGCAGCCACGGAGCCGGGCTGCTTTATGTAAGGGATGCATTGTTGGAATGAGCACAGCAGACGCCTCCTGGACACAAACCTGGCATTGTCCCAGTGCCACCCAGTCTCTGTGTGGGGAAGGCAGAGCTTTGTGTGCATCCAAGGACCCTGCTACCAAACCCAGCTCGCTGAAACCACTCAAGTGCTCAAGGAAAGCATGAGCTGAACTGCTTTGCCTCGAGGAGTGAGCCGGAGCTCACCCTCCACCATCCACGCACATCTGAGAATGGTTACACTGCTCAGCATTGGGAACAGCTCCTCAGAGGCCCCAGATCTGTGACTGTTTAACTCTGTGTTTCTGTAGAGAGCTTCTGATGATAGACACTAAGTGCTTTAAAACCATAATTAATGCTCAAAGCACTCCTGAGAGGCAGCTAAATATAGGAGTGGGAGTTTCAGCTACCTGGAGTAGGACTGTCCTT
Source organism: Corvus kubaryi (assembly GCF_017639235.1). Lineage (NCBI taxonomy): Eukaryota > Metazoa > Chordata > Aves > Passeriformes > Corvidae > Corvus > Corvus kubaryi. The sequence goes on from NW_024581088.1 coordinate 1,277,916, forward strand.
GATCCTTTGTAGAACTCTTGGTACAATTCACAGTATAATAGGGTCTCGGTCCCATTGTGTTTGAGGCTCCCAGAGAATTCAGGGGAAAACACACCTCACTCCTTATCTAGGTGTCAAACACAGAAAATAGTTTATCCAAGGTGACTTAGCCAAGGATTAGTGTTTACAGACAGAACCTGATCTCTTAGGAAATTAGAGAAAGGAAATTCGAGAACCTGCCATGGCAGGGGGTTTCCTCCAGAGGCCCTGCCCTCTGGAGTGACCACACCAAGTGACAGGTGGCACCTGAGCACTGACCACTCTGCTTTGACTGCCAACCCCTGGCTCTGTGGCTGATCTGGAAGGACCAGATCAATCCAGAGGGCCTTGGCCACTCCAGCACTTCACAGGATCCCATTTTTAGCCGAAGAGGAGCGTCTGGAGCTGTTTTGTGAGAGCCAGGTGTTCAATGAGAAGAAGCCCCTGAGCTGGATCATGCACCCAGGTGTGTGGTGTCCCCATGGGCCTCCCTCAGCCTTGTGCCCTGTGGAAGGGATTCCCAGATGTCCTGGGGAGTGCCACCAGTGCCAGGACAGTGCACCCCTGCCACTGCATTTTTCACTTGGGGAGCAGAAGGCAAAGAGGACTCACAAAACATGGCCTTTGCCAATCCTTCCCTCTGGAGGAGCTGCATGACTTCCCAGGCCAGCACAGTCCTCATCTCCATTCTCCTTCCCACCCTCCCATCCCTCCAACACACACACACCTCCTTCTTCTGTCATTCCATCCTGCCTCCATCTCATTTCCACCCCTCTGAGTTCCAGTCTCCTTCCACACCACATCCCCTGAACACTTCAGTCCTTGCTCCCCACAGTCCCCTCCTGTCCCCAGCACTGCACATCCTCTGACCTGCCCTGGAGCAGCCAAGATCAGGCCTGAGACTCCCACCCAGACTGCCATGAGTACTAATTAATTCCCCCTAAAACCCGTGCTAATGAATAACCCTGCAGCTGCCCAGCTCACAGGCAGTGACTACTCTTTTTGTGTTGATACTTACAGTTTAAAAAAAACCTCTAAATGCCTTCCCATTGCTTGTCCTAGACAGGCAGGGAGAAATCCAAATTGTTAAGGCCATATTTTAATTAATTCCCAAACTGATAATCTTAAACAATTTGGGAAGTATCTTGCAACAGCTCAAAGTGAATTATATCCTCCCCTCCCTCTTCCACCTCCCTGAGGAACACAATCAGCACCCACCTGCCAAAGCTTGGCCCTCCTCACCCTGCAGCAAACTGAAGGAGTTAAGAGGGCAACAAAAAGTGTTGTTGTACAAAACCCAGGGTCAGCAACCTCCTTTAGCAGCTCCCTGCCTTTGCAGGTCAGGTTTAGCAGGGAATCTGCTGCTCTCTGGAAAATGCAGCCTCGGTGGACATGGAGCTGCCAAACCCTGAGCCTCATCCCCTCCCAGGCCCAGGAGCTGCTGTGGAAAAGATGCCCTAAAAAGAGGAGAGTCGTGCTTAAAATCCCCAGAATGAGAACAAATCCAAGCAGAGAATGAAAATCTGACCTCACTGGGAACATGGGACAGACGAGAGAAGCTGAGGACCTGAAGTGGGGACACCTTCCTCTGTGGGGACAGGTCACTCTCTCCCCTGACTCACTCGAGGGCTGAAGGGGATCATTTCTTTTCCCCCACTCTTTCCTAAAGACATCTTTCCAGGATCTGCCACTTTTTTCTTCTGTCTTGCCTTGGCCAAGCCTTCCACACCCCCAGTGTGCAGACTGTGTTGTCCTTGGGGAAAGGACATATTTTAATTAATTCCCAAACTGATAATCTTAAACAATTTGGGAAGTATCTTGCAACAGCTCAAAGTGAATTATATCCTCCCCTCCCTCTTCCACCTCCCTGAGGAACACAATCAGCACCCACCTGCCAAAGCTTGGCCCTCCTCACCCTGCAGCAAACTGAAGGAGTTAAGAGGGAGGAAATATTAAGGGTATTTCCCTTCTGAGCAAAGCAGCTCCTGCTTCAGATGGGCATCAAGAGAGAAACCACAAGCATTACTTCCACTTCTCCATGTTTACTTATTAAGGAAATCCCATTTTTGGACAACACCTAAGAGCAACTTGGATCTGTAATTCAAAGAGAATAACAAATGGTGAGCAGGAAGTGAGGAAAGGCAAGTTTTGGGCTCAAATCTTGCATTTCCTGTACACACTTTCACAGTGGAAGGTGACTGCAGGACTGCACTTGCTCTTCAGTGCTGCTTTTCCAGTCTAAAGCTTCCCATCACACCAGAAATTCCCATCCTGCTTCCCCTTTCCCACAGTCACCCTGTGCTCACAGCCCTCCGGCATCTCCACAGCCAAGTGGCTTCCAGCCCATCCCCACGCACAAATCCTGCCCTGTGCACCAGCCAGCCCTTCCTTTTCCTTCCTTTTCCTTCCCTCCCCCTCTCCTCCTACACTTTCTGTGCCATGATCCACCCTCCTGCCTCAGCCGTCTCATCCCTACACGTGCTCGAGGTCCTCAGGAACATCCTCCAGTGCCACCGACCTGCTCCAGTGCCTTTTTCCTCTCAGAGAGGGAGTATTGGTGTTTCTGGCTATTAAAGCATCTAATGGCAGCATTCATCCCCCTCTTCCTCAAAACTGACCCTTCTCACTTCACCCTACCAGCAGACAACCCTGGGTACCAAAACCCTTTTATTCTGCACATCCAGGTTTTATTCCTCTGGATACATTTGTCTTCAGTTTTCAAATTATTGGTGGAAACATTGCCTTCAGAAACCCAGAATCCAAACCACCAAGGTGAACATCTTCAGGGGCTGGTGCTGATTTGGCATCAACTACAATTCAGCCTTGAAACAAAGACTGCAGGACTTTGAAATCCGAAATTTGGAGTTGAACTTTCTAAGTCTGTGAGAGCCTTCCCTGGAGGAAAGGCAGGAAGAACCGTGAACCTGATGCACTGCTGTGCTCTGCAGGAACTTCAAAGTGAGCCATTAGATTCATTTGCACGAGTCAAAGTAAGTTTTGAGCCTCAGAACCCACAGCTGGGAGCCCTGGGTGCAGGGGGACAGCACCTAAAGGCATTGCAGCATTGGCAATTACTCTGCACACCTTCTGCTGGGGATTAAAACAAGCAGTGAACTCCTGAACCCGAGGTGCTGAAATGGCTTTGGAGCAGTCTGACCTCCTGGGAGTCCTTCCTCTTGCCTCTGTGAGCCCCAGGACACATCCCTTTTATCTCAAACGGACCAGTTTGCTGCAGGTCAGGGCTTTCGGAGGGGAGCGTTTACTGAATCTCATTTCAGACCCAGGAAAAGTTTCCTCTGTGGCACATCACCCCCATTACCTACTTGTGTCCATCATCACTTCCCTAATTTCGGTACCAGGCAGAGAAGGAGCAGCTGGAACCAGGTTTTTTCCTCTGTTTATGCAGGGGGCAGGGCAGGGCAAATAGAACACACAAAAATACAGCACAGAAGTAATAAATGTATTTGTGCTGCTCAAGGTTTCTGCTCCAAACTGGGGCTGGCAGGAGTTTGTGGTACTAGGAATTATCTTGCTAAAAAAACAACAACAGAACATCCTTTTTAAAGGTCAGATTCTCAGGAGGATACATTTAGAAGGACAGTATCACATCCTCTAGGCCAAGCAATTTGTCATATTTTCAATACATGCTTGGAAGGGATGCGCTGCTCATTTCAACTAGAGCAGCCTCAAAAATCAATTGTTTTCAGACCAAGGCTTTTGAAACAGCACATGTGCTACACCCCAAACCCCCCAAAATCCCCACCCCGTTTGCCAGCACAGGCAGAGACCCTGCCAGCCCAAGGAGAGGCCTGGGAGGGGAGTGGAAACTGGAAAATACTCTGCACAAATGAAGGCTAAATGGACATTTCTGGCTGTGCTTTGATGTCCCAGCACGGCTGTTCTTCTGTAACCCAGAGCAGAGGGAAAAACCTCAGGATGAGAATATCTGACAAAAAAAGACAATATATGTTTACTAACGTTTCAAAAGGTCCCAGGGCAAATTGCCCAATTTTGCACAGATTAATTAGAGTCATTAGTTAAGTCATTAACTGTAAGGTCTGTGAAGCACCGTGTTATTTTATTGTTCTTTTGTACTCAATGAGATCTTGATACATGACTGGGTTTCCTGAACACCACCTAGGAACAAATAACCAATGACAACAGCAATAAATGAATATATTTAAGGTGACTGCAAGACTCTGGGGCAAGCCTCAGTTAATCAGCACAACTTTATCACCCTCAGGAGGGAGGTGAGCCTGGCCTGGGGGCTCTGTGTGCTCGTGCCACAGCAAAGCCAAGGAGCCCCACAAACTCCCCTGGGTCTGAGACTGGGATTATTGCATGGCTGAGACTGCAGGCACTGAACGGAATTTTACCAAATCTGCTTTTATCTTTTGCAGTGTCAAAACTCTGATCTGCAGCCAACGCTGACTTATTTTTAAACACTTGCCAGTGTGTTATAAAATGAACATCCCTCCCCTCCCCAGGCTGGGGAGAGGAGCTGCTCCTCCTCCAGGAGCAAACCCCATCTGCTGCAGCTCCTGGGATCCACCACGTGGGAGGAAGGCAGGGCAAGAGCCTGGTGGATCCAACTGCACTGAGCACTCAGAGCTCTGGGCTGGTGGGGATCAGCCAAAGGCTGGACTTGATCTTGGAGTCTTTTCCAACTGGGATAATTCTATCAATCACCAGCAGGATGCTTTTAGGAGCACCTGACGGGCAGCCTGTGCCCATTTCTTGGTATCACTCTCTGAGAGCTCATGGAGCTTCCTCATGTGAGTTGACTGCACTTTGTGCTGTAAATACAACTTCCTCTTATTCTCCACCTTAATGCCTACAACCCCCAACATTTCCATCAAGCTCTTCCCTCGCAGAGGCAATGAAACCCCAATGAAACCCCAAACACCGGGGCTGTGTGTGGGCTGTGCCAGCCCCTCAGCGCCGTGGTGTTCGTGCTGCACAGGAATGTCTGTCCACAGAGCAGCAGGAGAAATGCTTCCCATATGGGCCCTGAAATAAATACCTCATCCCATAATTCCCCATATGTTACATGCCTGTAATTGTCTGCAGAAAGTAACTTGCTCTTTATGTGAAAAAAAAAAAAAAACCCACCAAAACCCTGCTGTGCATATTTCTGGCTTTTATTCAGCTTGGCTCTGTGAATGCTGGGTTAGGCCATGCATTAGTCAAATGAAATAATAAACAGCTGAAAATCATTACACAAGGCCTAATCCTATCTTAAGGATAAGTCTATATCCTAGACTTAGTAATCAAGTACTAAGTCCTATTTCCTATTATTAGTAACGGAAAAAAAGTGTGATTCTGGTAAAAGTTTTCAGGGAATCACAATTAATGGCCAGGAAAAAAAAATCAGTAACTTTTCTTCTCAGGTTTGATTCTCTATTCAGAGTAATGTGGCCACTGCTGCCGTGCCTAAAACAAGCACATCATGTTTTCATTCACATAATTCCCTGTTCTGTGAAATTTAAACAAAATCCGTATGTTGGCAGCAGCTACCAAATACCTCATGGCCCAAACCACCACCAGCAGCTCCACAAAGCCAGTTTTTCCCTCCTTCCAGCACGCCACCCTTCCAGGCCATCTCCTCTGCAAAGCCACACTGGAGCAACAACACGTGGCTGCAATACCTTGTCAGCAGAGGAGGGGGGGAAATCACTCCCCAAGGATGCTGTGCCCACGGTCAGGTAGAAAAGCTGACATTTGGGTGCAGCCAGCTGAGCTGGAAGAGCCCAAAGCTCTTTGCAATCACATGGATTAAAACTCTCCAAGTTCGGAGCTCAGCATTACCCAGCACACGGGGCTGGCTGAGAAGGAGTCTGGTGGTCCCTTCCTTTCCATCAGAGCTGGATGGTACCTCTGGATGGACAACTCTGAGTCCCACCTGGGATCCTTTGTTTCATGGGCAGAGGTTGTTTTTAATCACCAGTTGGGTAAGGTAAAGGCAGAGAAGGAATTCCCCCCTGCACCACCACCAGAATTAGAGGCAAGTGGTCCATGACCTTTCTAAGTCCTTTGTGTCACATACGCTGCAGAAATACAGAGAAATAGCCTAAATCACTCTTAGATTGGAGACTCACTAAGACTGCTCAGGCCTGGAAAAACAGAGAGTTTGGAGAATTTCCCCCTCAAAAGCCAAAGCTTTGGGCAGCTGTGACTGTGGGAGCACAGCCCCTCACGGGAACACTCCGGTCACACAAGTGTCACTCCCCAGTGTCCCCAGCAGAGCAGTCCCACCAAACATGACATCAGTCACACCCCACAAGTCCACCCTGAGGAACACATCTCCAGTTCCCTCACTGCTGGGAAGGAGCACTTCCAGGAACCAGGAATGCACCCAGGAACAGGAACAGGCTCAGAGGAATGGTCAGGTTTGACTGGATGGTCCTTGTGGGTCACTTCCAGCTCAGGATATTCCATGATTCTGTGAGCACTGAAGGCAGCCAGCTGGAGCAGCAACAAAGCCAGGAAGAGGAACCACAGATTTCTTGCATCTTTCTGAGCACTTGACTTGGGCTTGGCTATAAAACATTTATAGGAGTTAGGATGCTGCACAGCAAAGGCAAGAACAATGCTGTTATTCCCTCTCTGCAGTAAGTTTGGATTCTGCAGCTTTTGCTGGAAAATCAGCAGGCAGGCACACAGAGCAGCCAGGCTGGAGGCTGAGGAGACTCTCCAAGCAAAGGGAAAACATGTGCCTTCCACAGCTCACTGGCAATTCTCCCACTTTAAGGTTATCCAGCAATAAATTTAGTGGCAGATCTCTGGGTTTTGTCTTTTGAGGCACGAATACTTCAGGCCTTACAGTGCAAGTATAAATATAATGTAGGTGATGGCAAAGGAGGAACAGTTCTGCTATAAAACACACACAGCTAAATGCTACTTTGAGGGAATCTGAAGGAGAATCAGTGATTTCACAGGATGAGTTTTCCCCTGGAAACCTGCTCGTTTTCTAACATCTCAATACATCTGTGCAACCCTTTTAAAAATCCAGCCATCCAACAGATCCAGCCGGGGCAATGCTATCACAAACACTAAATAAAACCCCAATACCATTAGAGCAGTGCCTTTCACAGGCAGCAAGCCGTGATTAAGATAAGAAAGGTGAAGAAACCCCGGAGATTCGAGGAAGGAGCAGCTCCAGGGGTGTTTGCTGGAGTGGATCCAGCAGCATCACAGCCCAGCTATCTCCCATGTCATTGCCCCATCAGATTGCTGCAGCACATCACAGCCTGTCACACACTCCCAGCACAGCCTCCACGTCTCTCCAGCAGCACATCTGTCATCCTGGGAGCTCTTCACTCATCTCTGCTCCATCTTAGGCCTGTGCATGATGCTCACACGTGCCACAGCAACTCCTCGAAGCAACAGATTTTCCTTCCCACTGAGGCAGCACAAATGGGTTTGTTACCTTGGCTGGAGCTCAGTGTGAACAGCAGAGAGCCTGGCTGTGTGTAAAACACAGAGCCAGAGCCAGCTGGGGCTCAGGGGCTCTCTCCTTTTACTGACCACCTCTGCATGTTCCCAGCTCTGATAAAGAAACACATTAAAAAGGTTTCCCAGCCTCAGGCCAAATCAGAGCTCTGGTTTAGGCCTATTACACACTATTTACATTTGGAGAGAGAATTTCCAGGCAAGCACCCACAGCCAGGTGTTTAAGGGTATTCAGACTCTGATTTCCACTGATTTCACTACAAGTTAAATCATATTTAACTTAAATCACAAGTACTCCAGAGTTCAGTAGGTGTTTGGACAATGCTCCCAGGCACAGGGTGGGATTCTTGAGGTGTCTGTGCAGTGCCAGGAGTTGGACTTGGATGATCCTTGTGGGTCCCTTCCAGCTCAGGAGATTCCCTGATTCTGTACTTGGAAAGACAAGTGATCTGTGAGGGTCTGAGCCAAATGACTTGCCTGAGGTCACAGGAGACAAGTGGAAAGAGGTGGAACCTCAATTTGGTCCACAGCAAACTTAACTGATGACAATCTTTCCTCCTGGCACATCAGAGACCTTCGGGGCACAAAAGGAGATGTTTCAGACACCATCTGTGTCCCACTGCCAGGGGATCCTGGCTGCACCTGACCCCACAGCTCTGGATGCCTTTCCTACCCTGGTTTGGGTTGGAAGGGACCTTAGAGCCCATCCAATGCCACCCCCTGCCATGAGCAGGGACACCTTCCAGTGTCCCAGGCTGCTGCAAGTCCCATCCAGCCTGGCATTAAACACTAAAACATATTTAATATGAGCTGTGCCCATCCTGCCCAGCCTGTTTTGGTCCTTGCCTGGCTGGGCCATTTTCCTGTATCAAGTCACAGAATCCCAGGCTGGGCCAGGCTGGAGGGGACCCCAGAGGGTCCCTGGTGCCACCTCCCTGCTCAGGCAGGGCCATCCCAGAGCACAGGGC
>NW_024581088.1:1286753-1308928 GCF_017639235.1 Corvus kubaryi
GCCTGAGCCCAGCAATTGCCCTGCACAGGAGGCAGAACTGCTGCCCTAGAAAGAGCAGGAATAAAGAATTTGGCAGAAAATGAAGGTGCAGATAATGTTAGAGTAAGGGGAAAGTGGCAGAAAATAGTAAGAAATTTGAGAGGAACCGGTTAGAAAAGTACAGCAAGTGTATGTAAGAAGAGATGAGGAAAAGGCAAAAGCAATGGCAGAAGTTGTAAGAATTGTGGACATTGTGATTAATAGGTTTGGGTGTTTAGTTCCCTTTTCTGCTTGGTGTTTTGTGCGGAGCTGTAAGGCTCCTGTTACGTGGTGCTTGTGCAGAGCTGAAAGGCTCCTGTTTGGAGGGGACCCGTGCCCCTGTGCCTTTTGTGTTTTGTTGTGAAAAGCCAAAATTGGCAGGTTTCAGTCCTGAGGCCAATCCGGAGCTCATATCTTGTGGGGAACCCTCCCCTGCCACCAGTCTGTGGTTTATTGTGGAGAACTAGAATTGGCAGATTCTAATCCTGCTGCCTTGTGGAGATGGTGGTGTCCCTGTGCAGCCCCAGGTATGTGTCATGCAGCCTCATCTGCGGGGGATGTAGAAAAACCTATGGGGAAAATGTTTTGCTGTCCTTCCTTGGTTAATTTGTTAGTCACCTCTCTACTCCTGGGGTGGACTTGGTAAAAAAAAAAAAAATTGAGATAAGGAACAATTGGTTACTAAAAGATGATTGATTACTAAAAATGTGATTGGTTATTAAAAAAAAAAAAAAGCAACTCAAATGCCTGATTCACAGACTGCAACTCTTGCAAAACTTTTAAAAGCAGTCTCACTCCCTCCACTGAAGAATCAATTGGAAGAAACCTCACTGAAAACCTGTGGGAGACAACAAAAGTGGTGCAACAAGCACTTCATAGAATAAAAACTAAAACTCCACTTGAATAAGTTAATGCAATTAAACTCTTGTTTCACTCAGACATATTTTTCTTTTTTTTTTTTGGGGGGAAGTTTGTTTCTTTTCTCTTTTCTAGGAATGTCAAATGTCCCGACATCAAAGATAAAGAAAGCAGTTTGAGAGCAAGGAAACTGCAAGCAGCAAAATCACACCTAAATGTGATAACCATTGCTTCACTGTCACTTTGTGTTAGCCCCAAAAAGTTTTACTTCTTTTTTAATAATCAGTCTAGTGGGCCAGATTTTCACTTTTCTTTTATAGGAATCTACCAACACATGAGATGGAGCTGTGTGAAAACCAATGAAATTTAAAGTGTCACCATAATTGCTCGCATTGTCAGTTGGTTAATGTTTGTAATTTGTTTGTGTTTTCATTGCAAGTGACTTGGTGAAAGATCAAATAGTAGTGAAAGCATTCTACATATTCTTGAGTTTAATTTTTGTCTAACTTGTTTTGTCTTTTTACTGAAAAATGGTGTGGTTAAGGTCTTATGGATGTATCATTTGTCTCAACCAATATTATCCTGAGAGTTGGTATAAGAATTGATACATATTTGAAATCCTACAAATATGTTCTAACCTTCCCAGTTCTGCCTCAGAAGGCTTCAAAATTATTATAATCTGGCTAAATTTTTTGGATTTTCTAATTAGTGAATTAAAGAATCTTGACAAAACACAAGCAAATGCTACATGAGAAATGATTGAATCCCCCTTCCTAAACCAAGAGGGATACAGAAAAGCCTTCTACCAGCTCTCAAACTAAAGTGCTGTTCAATCTCATGCCATATGTCTTAAGAAGGTGTTTTAACTTTTCCTCACCCCTCCTATTTATAGCACATTCTGCAATCTCAGTTGTAGGTGCAGAATGGGATGAAGGCAATTTATTCACTAAAAATTAAAAAAACCCCAAAAAACCAAAAAACTAAGTTTGAAAGAGAATTCATTTCATTTTTAATCCCACCAAAAATAAAGCCACAGTTTGTAGTTTGTGTCAAGATTAAATGACAAGAGTGCTATAATCTGGCTCCTGGAAAACAGAGCATAGCCCTAATGTAAAGATATGTTTGCATGAGAACATTTTGTATGGAAATGTTTTGTGTGTTAGTTTTGTATCATAAAAACTAATCCTTCATAATCTATAGAATTATACAGCAAAGTAAGAATATTATTATAACAAAAACTGTACAAAGAAGCTACAACCAAAGAAGCCTCCCTGAAGATACCTGACTAGGACTTTAAAGTGTAAGTTAAACCACTAAGATTAGATAAAGGGAAAACCCATTCTTTGATCAACTCAGGTCTAGAAAAAAAACCAAACCAAACGAAAAAAAAACAACCGACCAAACAAAGAAGACTGAAAAAAGAAAAATACCCATAGATAGTAAAATAACAAATCAAGTGATCCCATTAGTAAGAGATATTGAAATTCCAGGGAGATCAAAATGGGCTCCCCCAGTGATTATTGAACTACTGGAAGGGGCACAACCAGTGTCAATTAAACAATATCCACTAAGGCATGAAGCATGAGTAGGAATAGAACCAATAATTACTAAATTTATTGATCAGAAGTTGTTGAGAGAGTGTAGATCTTCCTACAACACCCCAATTCTACCAGTGCAAAAGCCAAATGGATCAATCAGTTCAAGACCTGAGAGCGATAAATACAGTATCAAAACCACTACATCCCATAGTAACCAATCCTTGCACTTTACTCACAAAATTACAAAGTGACTGGGTGTGGTTTTCAGTTTCAGATTTAAAAGATGCTTTCTTTTGTCTGCCATTAGCTGAAAGCAGTCAGGAATTTTTGCCTTTGAATGGGAAAACCCCAGAACAGGGAGAAAAAGCCAGCTTATATGGACTGTATTGCCACAAGGATTCAAAAATAGCCCCATGATATTTAGAGGTCAATTATCCCAAGAACTGGAAGCCTGGACACTGCCACTTAGAGAAGGTACACTCCTGCAGTACGGTGATGACCTATTGATAGCAACAAGGACCTGTGAAGACTGCAAGAACTGCACTGTAAGTTTTTAAAATTTTCTGGGACTAAGTGGATATAGAGTCTCCCTGAAAAGGCTCAGCTAGTCCTCCAGAACGTTACATATCGAAGGTATAAACTAGCAAGAGGGGAGAGAGCCTCGGGAGACAACAGGAAAGAGGCAATTTGTCAAATGCCCAGGCCAACCACAACCAAAGAACTGAGAACTTTTCTGGGAATGACAGGATGGTGTAGATTATGGATCTACAACTATAGACTCATTGTGAAACCTTTATACCAGCTCCTAAAAGAGACTGGGGGAACTCACCTATGCTGGACACCAGAGACTAATAATGCATTTGTAACTCTGAAACGTGAGTTGATGCAAGCTCCAGCACTGGGCATACCAGATGTCACTAAACCTTTTCTGTTGTTCTCACATGAGAGACAAGGACTGGCGCTGGGACCTTTGGCACAGAAGCTGGGACCGTACAAAAGGCCAGGGGCTTATTTCTCCAAGCAGCTGGACGTGGTCAGCCAAGGATGGCCCGCCTGCCTGCGTGCAGTGGCAGCTGTGATCCTGAACATAGAGGAAGCCCTCAAGTTCACACTGGGACAGCAGAGAACTGTTTTTGTCTCTCACACAGTGTCAGCAGTGCTCACACAGAAAGGAAATCACTGGTTAAGCCCATCTCGCTTTCTCAAACACCAAGCTGTCCTAGCAGAATCGGAGGATGAGAGTATCCAAGTAACCAACGTTTTAAACCCAGCAGCTTACCTCCAGGGCAAGGCTGCTGAGGAGCCTGGACAGCAGGACTGCATCGAAACCATGGAGGCATGTTGACTCCGGCCACCTGGACCTAAAGGACTCTCCGCTAGAAAATGCAGACAACTGGTTCACTGATGAAAGCAGTTATGTCAAGGATGGTGAGCGGCTCGCTGGGTGTGCAGTTACAACCACAGACGCTGTCATTGAGGCAAAACCGTTACCTGTGGGGGACATCAGCTCAAAAGGCTGAAATAACAGCCCTAACTGGAGCCTTGGCATTAGCCAAAGGAAAACCTATCAACATTTGGACTGATTCAAGGTATGCTTTTGGGGTGGTACACGCTCACGGGGCTATCTAGAAAGAAAGGGGTCTGTTAACCTCACAGAAGAAATCAAGCACGCTACTGAAATCGTACAGTTACTGGAAGCAGTGGTAAAACCTTCCAAAGTGGCTATAATGCATTGTAAGGGGCACTCCCAGGCTAACACCATCCCTGAACTGGGAAATGCTATGGCAGACAAAACAGCAAAGGCAGTGGCCAGTGGGGTTCAGATCCAAGCCCTAGCTCTAATTCCTTCTAGCATCCTTATAAGTAAAAAAAAAAACCCACCATACGACACTGATGATTTAAATTGGATACAAGAAGACAAGGGACAAATGAGCACAGATGGGTGGGCTAGGCTAAAGGGTCTCATAATCATACCCAGAAAACTATTAAAATTATTTATCCAAAGCAAACATTGCATCAGATCACCTTAGATGACACTTCTTGAAGGCTTAAAGAGGTATGGGACAAACTTACAGCATGGTTACCCAACTTATCCTGGCTTAAACAATTGTTTGTAATAGCTATTTGTGTTATTGCATTGTTACTTAGTGTTTGTATTAGTAGTTACTGTTGTATGATATTATGTACCTGGAATCGCAATGCCTATGCTCAATGGCACAAGCATAAACTTAGAAATAAGATAGAGAAGGGTTCTTACTTTAAAGACATGTGAGATTTGTAAAGAATTACAAATAACCAAAGAAAAGGGGGGGATTGAAGAAGGGGCAGTCAATAACTAACTCGTGTAAGCACAAGTGAACTATTGGGAGACAGCAAATGTTAGTTCAGACAGCAGATGTTAATTACACAACCTAAGAAGCCGAATTCACCCTAATCTTGTCAAGATAGAGGGGACAAGGATCATCTCCGAGACCGCTGAATCATTCCTCAAAGGACTACGCATGCCCAGGGAGAAAGGTGAAAAGTGCACTGGGAGGATGACTACTGGCCTTCATCAGAAAGACCCCTGAGGAAGAAGAGGAGCCTTCCTCAGCGCGACCACCAGGACACACAGTGCATGCGTGACCCGCATGCTAATGATATTAATGATTTCTGAAAAATAATTTGTATAACCTGTCCCAAGGAATGTGATGAATATTCATAATTTAGCCCATAATACTGTGTTGTAGAGAGCACCAGGTGTGTGTGTTTGGAGGAGCGATCCCCACGCACCCGGCGCGCCGAATAAAGCAAATACCCACTTCTCTGACTCTGTCTCTGAAGTGTCTGCTGGCCCGGTTGTGGTGCGATTCAGCAGCTCTACTGATGAAGTTCATTTAAGCAAATGCAACTGAGCCTAACTTCTGTAAAAAACTCTCACTGATTTCTGGTAAAATCTGGCCTTCAGTCCACAGGGATTCTTTGGAAAAGGTAGCCTTTGATTCCTCTTGATGTCATCTAATGCTGTGCCCTTGAAAATCTCTTCCTTACGTTGTCCAAACCACCACTTCCAAATCCTGCTTTCTGTGTGTCTGAAAGACTGACCCTGTTCTTCCTCCAGCATGAGCTGTGATATTCCTTACCAGCTGCACTTGCAAGATCTCTGTGGTTTTTTAAATCGGAATATTAGTGAAGATTAAAAGGTGTGTTATGAAAAACAACCAACATGGAGATGCGAGACAGGATAAGGAAAGTGATTTTTCCCTTGCAGTGACTTTAATATAAACATTTTGTTTATGTTAATGTAATTATGTTAATGTAAACAGCAGAACATCAGCATCAACAAGAGCACAACAAATCAGGAGGGGTGACACACCCCCTGTGGGGCAGGAGGAGCCCAAGTTCTCAAGCACAAATCGACTCCTCAGGCACAGGGGGTCCCTAATGACCCCTGGGTGTGCAGCACTGTCCATGTGTGGCCATAAACAATCCCTTGTCCGGCAGTCCTGAACATCAGGCAGCCCAGGCAGAATTTAAATTATGAGCCAAACAATTCAATCCAGCTCCAGCCCCATCTGGAAGAGCACAAGCCAAGCTCTGTGCACACCTTCTGCTCCCCAAGCTTTAAAGGCGTAAATGCAGTACCCTGGAAGTGCCCAAGGCCAGGCTGGACAGGGCTTGGAGCAACCTGGGATAGTGGAAGGTGTCCCTGCCCATGGCAGGGGCTTGGAACAAGCTGAGCTTTTAGGCCCCTTCTGACACCGACCAGTCTGAGGTTGGATGACTCTGAAATGTGGGAGCTCACACCCCACCACAGCACTGTCCTTACGCAGGGTCACCCCTCCAGCAGCCACCCTGGCTGAAGGCAGGCTCCTCTGCAGGCAGAGATGGCCACCAGAGGAAAGCTGAGAGGGTTCCCAGGGGGCAGAGGAGCCAGAGCAAAGACACCCGTGGCTGGAGCACTGAAAAGAGCACTGGTGTGGCCAGCAGGAGCCAACATGGTAACGATCGTTCCCCTCGTCAGCTCCTGAGCCGGAGAAACCCTGCCCTCCTCCCCAGGGTGAAGTGTGAGGCCATCCCGCAGGGAAGGACACAGGGAGCTGGGGGAGCTCCGGGGGAGGGCAGCATGCAGGCTGGTGTGAACAGAGGGAGCCTTTGGGCCCCACTGGGTCTGTCTGCACCCCAGCAGCCAGAGCGGAGTGGGAAGCTGCCGGGCCCTGCCTGCCCCTCCTCTCCCTCCCATCAGGGAGGAAGGCAGTTCGAATGCTCTGCTCCAGGAACGTGGGGGATCAGCACATTTCCCTCCTGAAAACAGAGATAAAACCAATTCCTAACTGCCCCAAATGTCCTGGGCATATAATATAGATTCAGCCAAGGTTCAGCGCGTGGCAGAGGGTGATATTAATCAGGATTGAGCCTCTCCCGTGGGATTGCTGCTCATGTCACCACCACACCTGCCTGGAACACCCTGCAGAACCACCCTCATTAACCATCCCCTTTGTGCAGCGCTGCATTCATTCACGAGCTGTTAAGTGGAAAGGAAATGCATTGATCTCCAGGATTTACAACTACAGCCCAAAACACAGCTGGGTTTATTAGGTGAATCAAGCCTGCACATGCACAAAAAACGACCCTCTGTGAGCTACACTTATGAAAAACATCAATTTCCTTGGGAGGCCTGCGCAGTTTCAGACCACACAACACTCCTGTGCATTAGTTAAAGAGCCTGCAAGCCTCTAGCACCATCAGTTTGCTCTGATGGAGGTGTTCCTATCCAGTGTCACAAAGTGAGGATTATTGAACCACTCTGCAGAACTCAGCAGAGCCACGGCCCCTCCTCGGTTCAAACCCACTCAGAAAGGCTCCCAGTCCCAGCCACCTCTGCAGGTTCCCAGGCACGGTGGTTTCAACCACAACATTATTGCCTTTCTCCATTAACACTGCTGGATTACCACAGTCAAGTTCTGTGGTTGGGTTTTTAAAGCAGACTATTAATTTTTCTATAAAACACACATCTAAAACCTTTAGACTGTGATGAAAAGTCTCAACCAAAGACCCAGCTTAACCATTTCTCATAAACATAAACCTGTAAGTGCTGGGTCCTGCACTTGGGTCACAACAACCCCATGGAACACTCCAGGCTGGGGCAGAGGGGCTGGAAAGTGCCCAGTGGGAAAGGCCCTGGGGATGCTGGTGACAGCGGCTGGACATCAGCCCAGGGGTGCCCCAGGTGGCCAAAAAGGCCAGTGGCACCTGGGCTGTGCCAGGACCAGGGCAGGGATTGTGCCCCTGTGCTGGCACTGCTGAAGCACCTTGAGTGCTGTGTTCAATTTTGGGCTCCTCATGACAAAAATTCCTGAGGGGCTGGAGCGTGTCCAGGGCAGGGAACGGAGCTGGGAAGGGGCTGGAGCCCCAGGAGCGGCTGAGGGAGCTGGGAAAGGGGCTCAGGCTGGAGCAAAGGAGGCTCAGGGGGGACCTTGTGGCTCTGCACAAGTCCCTGACAGGAGGGGGCAGCCGGGGGGGTCGGGCTCTGCTGCCAGGGAACAGGGCCAGGAGGAGAGGGAACGGCCTCAGGCTGGGCCAGGGGAGGCTCAGGGTGGGCAGCAGCAGGGATTTCCCCATGGAAAGGGTGCTCAGGCCTTGGCAGGGGCTGCCCAGGGAGGTTTGGAGTGCCCATTCCTGGAGGTGCCCAAGGAAGGGCTGGAGGTGGCACTGAGTGCTCTGAGCTGGGGACAAGGTGGGGATTGGGCACAGGTTGGACTGGATGGGCTGGGAGGGCTTTTCCAACCTCAATGATTCCATGATTCCATGAACAACCCTGCTGCAGAGTGCCCTGAGGACAACCACAGCAGTCCTGAAGATGCTCTTCCTAGAGCCAGTTGCTGCTGTGCTGGTGAAAGCTCTGCAGAGACAACTGATGAAGGTTTAAAGTGGGTTTCACTCAAGAGGAGCAGAACAGGCATTCAAGCACAGAAGAAGCAGCTGGAGGAGAAGCAAGTGTTTAACATGCAAAGGCAGAGAAATCGTCAGAGAGCCACAGAATCACAGAATGGGTTGGAAGGGACCTTAAAGATCATCTTGTTCCACACCTGCCATGGGCAGGGACACCTTCCACTGAAATGTCAAGGCTGCAATGGCAGCACAAAAATCTGAAGAGCAGCATGTGCCCCACAGAGAGCAAACCACCCTCCAGATGAACTTGCACGGACAGACACACTCCCAGTGTTTCTAAGATGTAAGAGCCACTCTTGCAGCTCTGAAGCAGTCCCTGGTTCAAGGTCAGATGCCAGGAGGATCCAGGTTAATCAGTTTTCAGAGCCTGCAAACGAACGCTTGATACAGCAGTTTTCTCATCAGAAAGGTCCTACTGACCTGTGATCCAAAAAGGGACAGAACTCCCCACAAGGGCTCCAGGTACCCCTGCTGCCCCTGTCTCACGCGAGCAGCCACGTTCTGCAGTCACTGACAGAGCTCTTCCAGCTGACCAAACGTGCTGAAATCACAGCAAAGTGAAAGGGCCACATCAGTGCTGCGAAAAAATCGCCTTTCCTCCATCTCTCCCCACTCCCTACCTTAGATTTATTTGTTCCTGGCAGAGACGTAGTGAGGGTGACACTTGAGCTGATGGCACAGAACGACATCAATTTTCCCTACACCTGACAAATGCACCAAGAAACCAGGGTCAGAACCAGCGGTCAGGGTGTCTGCAGGACTGCAGGAGGTCAGCCATGCTCATCTTATCCATATCTAAAGTTCTGACGGAGAAAAGTGCTGTTTAGAGGGTTTCTGATACAGACCTGAGGCACTCTAAGGGTTAATGTCACCTGTCTGTCACACAGGAAGTCTGAGGAGGGGAAAGGGCTCATCTCAAATGCCACGGGGGAAGAAGAACCCATGGAGAGCAGCAAGGAGAGGCACAGTTAGTGCTGAACTGATAACTCATCCAGCCTGGCTAAACAGATGATGCATTTTGTGAGTTCCAGGCACTCTCCCAGGAACACTGATGCAGCTTTTTGGTAGGAGTCCAAGGGACTTATCTCTCAGTCATTCTGCCTCCTTGCTAAAGGTAGGAAGAAAAATGTCCTTTATTATCAATTCCAAATTGTTCTCCAGCTGAATTACCTGTGAGGAGGTGAGGTTATTTTAGAAAATACACGGAGTTCTGTATTTTTAGCTCCATGAACCTACCCTGTAAGAAGCTGAAGATTGTTGCTGATGTTTTTCAGTGTAAGGAGTTCCTGCCTTTTGGCTGCTCCATCCACCCAAGGCTCTCCTGTGGGGATAAGGGAGGAGGGCGGGGGGCCTGAGGAAGGACAGAGTGTCAGTGAGCAGATTTAACCTCAGCCTTGGGCTTTATCCACACGTGGCAATAAAAAGCAGGAAGCTGCACAACTTCCCAGGTCTCCTCTGAGCACTGATTCCATGTGAGACCTGCCAGCTTCAGTGTGTGCAGCTCAGCTGGCTGGGGCAGGAGCAAGGTGGGATGTCTGCAGGAGAAAGCTTGATAAAAGGGCTTGATAAGGGGCTCTGATGGAACAAGAAGTTCCTCCCAGGCTGAGGAGCATCCCTTCTTGGCTACAAACTTCCAGGGAAACAGCCTCCTCACGTGCACACAGTGTGCTCTCCACACTGGGCACGGACATCTCTCCCTGTAATGATCATTCAAGACTTGTGAGTGCACCAGGAAAAACATTAAACCAAACTTGGTGGAAGGTGCTTTACCACAGGAGTCGTGTTGGACACTTCAGGGGTTTTTTTTGGCTGCCTCTGAGCTGAAGGTTTTAGAGCCCTGGCTGTGCCTGCACACACAGAGCAGAGATTTCTCATTTCATACATCATTTACTCCTGCAGTGATTCCACAAAGTCACAACACATCCCTAATACTCGGAAGAGGAGAAATCCATTCTTCTCATGATAATGGCTCCAGCTGGAGATCCTGAGCAGAGATTTCTCAGCACAGCAATGCCTCTCGCTACAGGATAATCACAGGTCCTTAATAGAGAAATACAAGGCGAACCCAGGAAAACACCAGCTCCTGGCAGCCAGAGGATCACGGTCACAGCAGGAGCTTTCCCTCAGCTCTGAACAAGTTATTCAGTGCACAGCTCCAGCCCCAAGTGGAGCCTAATTCTCACTGGAATCTGTCAGTGTTCCAGAGAAGAAAAGCTGCCTGGGGGGGGTCAGTAGATGGTAACATGAAGCATCCAGACCCCTTTCCATAACTCGGGGTACCAGGAGCAGTTAAACCAATCGAAAGAGTTATGACACATTTGCAAGCTCAGTTTTGGTTTAAGTGTCTTCCAGTCAGGATTGAGCTGGTTTTAACTTGAGCTCTGCCATCCCATTGCTCCTGTCCTGCTCCCTGCCAGCCCGGCAGACAGAGTGAAGCTCTGCAGGATGGGCACCCCTGGCCCATTGCTGAAGTTTCAGCCACGTTGTGCTACAGCACAGCTCCAACAGGCACTGTACTAAAGGGGAGAAATATCAAAAAATATAAATAAAAATAAAAGAACAGAAAGTGAGAGCAACAGAACTAGGAAGGAAAAGGAGCATGACATGAAGAGCGAAGAATGGAGATGTAAAGGGGAGCACTGCAGCTCAAGGCTGCAGGGTGTGACCAGGAGAGCTGCCAGGGTGGGCGAGCCCTGTGCTGGGAATCCACCGGTGCTGGAGCTCCTGGGGAACAGCAGAGACAAGGAGCAAGCTGAGCTCCATGCCTCACCCACCCCAACAATGACTGCAGCAACCCCCAGGGCCTTAGCAAGGTGTAAAACCTCACCAGGTAAAGCCCCCAGGGGAAACTCAACACAAAAATGGGTCCAGGACAGCCATCATGGAAAAAAACCAGAGGTTACAGGGAATTTTACACCCCAGAAGGCAGCACTGCCAAAGAAATGAGCTGCTTCCTCTGCTGCAAGTCTCACCAGAGATGCCCTGGTGAGAGTTGGCAGGAAGGTAGCAAAGCAAAATACTTCAAGGCAGTGGTAAATGAAGTTCACTGACTTGTAATAGAAATTCGTGCCCATCTTCTGAAAAAAAGTCAGAATTTTCTTTGGAGGATGTGGGGGGAAAGAAAACAAACTTTAATCAGATGCCTAATGATCCATCCCAAATCCATTTGGAAAAGTCTGCCAAAGGAAGTACACTTTAAAGTGTTACCAAAGGGAAGGGACTGGCAGTAGGACAGGGCATGTTAAAGTGAAAAATTAAATTAAAAGCTCAAGGGGAAACTTATTATAAACCTATTACTGTGAGATTTTTCATGCCTCTGTTTGGTCTCCAAAACACTGATTTATTAGAGATCAGCAAAGATGGGAAAGGACATACAAAAGAATTCATTGACTAATATATGAATCTTCTATAATTTATACAAAATCTCTCTGCGTGGTGTCCTGAGGGCCTGGGATCCTTCTGTGCTGCTTTGGCAAACAAACAAGACCCCAATTAACTCTACCAGACACAGAGCACAACACAGCTCCTGCACACCCCCTGGATAAACGCAGACACGGAGCAGCAATCAGCCTCTGGGGGCTCTTCTGACCTCTGAAATGAGGAGGAAATGTTTGATGCCCAGCAACAGGGGAATTATCCCAAGGCTGTGAGGGGCCCTCGGGAATACCTGACTTCCTGCCCTGGACCTGCTTCCATGAGCCAAGCAATTGGTCTGGGAATCTTCCTGGGGGCTGTGTAGGGCAGCACCTGCCCTGCCTGGGGGTTCCATCTGTGTGACCTGAACCCAGACATTCCCCATCCAATGCTCCAGGCTGGGCAGAGTGGCTGGAAATGGGTCTGGTGGGAGGTGCTGGTCGACAGCAGCTGAACATCAGCCCAGGGGTGCCCAGGTGGCCAAAAAGGCCAATGGCACCTGGGCTGTGCCAGGAATAGTGTGGGAGCAGGACCAGGGCAGTGCCTGTCCCCTGTGCTGGCACTGGTGACACCTTGAATCCTGTGTCCAGTCCTGGGCCCCTCAGGACAACACAGACCCTGAGGGGCTGGAGCGTGTCCAGGGCAGGGAACGGAGCTGGGAAGGGGCTGGAGCCCCAGGAGCAGCTGAGGGAGCTGGAAAGGGGCTCAGGCTGGAGCAAAGGAGGCTCAGGGGGGACCTTGTGGCTCTGCACAAGTCCCTGACAGGAGGGGGCAGCCGGGGGGGTCGGGCTCTGCTGCCAGGGAACAGGGCCAGGAGGAGAGGGAACGGCCTCAGGCTGGGCCAGGGCAGGCTCAGGGTGGACACTGGAAAAAATTTTTTCACTGAAGGAATTGTAAAGCATTGGAAGGGGCTGCCCTAGAAAATGCCAGAGTCTCCTTCCCTGGAAGTGTTCAAAACAACACATGGGTGTGGCACTTGAGGACCATGGTGGTGCTCTGGGTTGAGGGCTGGACGTGACGAACTTAAGGCTTTTTTCCAACCTGAACAACTCCATGATTGCAAAGCATTTGAGGGCAAAATCTCCCACATGCAAAACATGCTCTACAAAAGAGCATCCCTTAGTTAAGCTCCTCAAAACAACTCCCTGTAGCTTCTAACACACAACCCCTTTGCACACGTTTGCTGTTTCCAGCTGGATCCAAACTGAGCCTGGGATCCACCTTTATGTCAGCCCTGTATCATTCCTGGGATTCCACGGAAGGGCAGCCACGGGGGCTCAGGCAGCACCAGCTGATCCAACACAAGGAGCTCACACTGCGTGAACCCCTCTGCCGCATCCCCCTGCACAGGCTTGGCATTGGCACCTCCAGGCTCTGCCACTCCAAAGGGCTCCCAACAAACTCTCATTACAAATTCACAGCTGCAGCTGACCCCCATTAGGAAGTGGTTTATTAAATTAAAACCTCAGTCCCAGAAAGAGATGTTTGCTTAACAGATGTAAACGATTTGGAGACCTCGTGCTGCAGGGCATGAAATAAAATCAAAGTGTGGCAAAGCCCAGGGAATTAAGCCATAAAGGGGAAGCAGTGGGAGGGATGCAGGGACCTCTTGCCAAAGCGAAGCTGCTTATCACAGGCTTGGTACAGAAAGCTCCCAGAAATGCCACATGTAAACAACAAAAACCTCAGCAATTACCAAGGCATGCTTGGACAACAGGTACTAATGACATTTGAAAATGTAAAAAGCCTGATTTTACAGCCCCTAAGTGAAGATTTGCTTTCTGACAGCTTTCCCCATTTGCTTCTGTACAGAACTGGGTACATCATTTACCATTATAGATTACTGGGCTTTTTAACAAGAAGATTGCATTTTTTTAAACAAGGATGTTCCAAGATGTTCAAGTGAAACCTACCCCTGCTGACTCCCTCTATCACTGCTGCACACCAGGCTACAGGGCTTGCAAAACCCCAAACTGAACAAAATGGCAACAAATGGCAACAAAACCAGCCCAAAACCCCAAACTGGACAAAAAATCAGACTCCAACCTAAAGAACCAACATGCTCCTTATCACCTCACCTCCAAACCCAGAGAGGATTTTGGACACTGCTGCATCCCACATCTTTCACTTCACTTCCTCTTGGAGGTCTGCATGTTCCAGCTCTCAGTTTTTACACTTCAGGAAGGCTCAGCTGCCTCTGCCCCTTCACCTCCACAGGAGGCACTCAGTTGGTGTCAGTCCCTGCTGCTGGCTCTGGGATCTCTTGGGAACACCAGTCCCAGTGTCTCCTTGGAAGGTCACATGAGCAAGGACCCATCCAGCTGCACAAAGTGCAGTTCAGATTGTTTGAAGGGCAGAAACACCCACCAGGATTTCTTCTCAAAATCCAAACCTGCTTCTCCTCTTGCCCCTAAGAGAGATGTTCTCTCCAATCCCAGTTTCTTCCAGAGTGAAGCCTTTAAAACTGCCCTCCCTTCTTCCAGAGGCCCAGGTGGGTACAGTTGCAGCCTGCACAGCTCAGAGACATCCCAGTGGCTTTGACCCTTTTGAAGTGGCTGCATCCAACCTTTTTCCTTACCAGGATAAGGCATCTAAGTCATTTTGTGTCTCTTTATCCATTCCATGGCTTTGGAAGGTTGTGAACTCTCGTCATTATGTACCCAAGGCAAGGCTGAGTGCTCTGGCAGGCAGCAGGGGCTGCAGGCAGCAGTGGTCCAGCCCCAGGGAATTGCAGGAGCTTTACAGGAGCGTCACCGGAGCAAGAGAGAGGGAATCAAAAGGCTCAGTGGTGCAGAAGCTCCATATGCAACAGCACAAATTGTCAGTCCACACGTATTAGGAAAAACATCTAGTTAATTAATCTCCTCAAGAAAAGATGATTTCCAGGGGTTTCCAGGGCCTGGCACTCTCGGAGCTCCACTCCCACAACAGACGGGCGCGGAACACGCTCGGTTTGCACACAAGGGCCCATCTGTTCCATCTCCCACAACTGCATCCAAGAGCTCCACTGGCTGGATCTGCACTGCCACCCCCACGGGAATGGCTTTATCCTATGGCACAGACAAGCATGTCTCACAAAGGACACTGTCATCATCCTGCTCAACTGTTTGTGCTCTTTCCCTCCCTGGAGCTGAGCCCTGCCAGCTTCCCGACTCTGAGGACAGGAACTGGGCATTCAGCAGCAGCTTCATTTGTCCAGTGCCATCCACACGGACCAACTGATAACGGCAATTTAGCTTTCAAAGCCCCAGGCTGAATCCTTGGATTTTATAATCTCACCACAGAGCAGAACAACTGAGCTGAGTGATAGTGAGAAGCAGAGGACCTGCTGACCCACAGCAAGGGTTGAGCTGGGGGGGTTCTCCATCCAGATGTGTGCCAAGCCCCAGGAGAGACCTCGCCAGTGCCTCAGAGTCCAGCTGTGCCATGGAAGCAGCTCCCAGTGTCCCACAGTACCCTGGGTACCTCTGATCCCAGATCACTGTGCTGGCACTGCTGGCTGAGGGCCACAAACACTTGGAAAAGGGCTCCCAGCCACCCAAAGCCATTATCCACAGCAAACTGCCTTCAGCTCCAGGCAAGAGGCTACAATCCTAAATCTAAGGATTTAATCTAAGGATTACCACCTGTTTGAAGACAGCTCTACAACAACAAAGGATAAACCAGTTTTCACTTCTGATTCTCTTTTTGGGTATTCCCCAGTTCGTACCAATCCCCAAGTGCTGTTTTCAGGACAGCCTTTCCCAGAGTTAATCCTGACATGGGCCAGAGTCCCCTCCTCCCTCTCTCTTCCCAAGGGGCTTTCTGGTGAATTGAAAACATCCTGTTTTGGGAAGCGGCAAACGCTGGGTATTTGGGCAATGTCCTGCCTTTCCCAACCTCTCCTTTCCCTCACTGCCAGTGAACCTGAGCAGCTTTTGGACCCTTCTCTGGGCAGGGCAGACACTGCCAGTGTAACAATATTTTGCCTGCAGATGTTTTCGCCCAGTGTAAGCTCATTGCATCCCACCAGGATACTCCTGAATACACAGAGCCACAGAGCTTCCCTGCAGGAATTACTGCTTCCCACTCCATCTCCCTGCTGGCTCTGACAGCCCTGGCAGGTTGACACCAGGCTGACGAGCAGACAGAAGCTGCACCCTGGGAGCAGCAGGGGTTTTATCTCTGCATCCTGGCACATCCATCCTGCTGCTGGGGCTGGCTTGTGCAGAGGCTCTGCTGCCCTGAGAGGGGCTCAGGGTGACACCCTGGCCCTGAGCCTCACCTCACAGCAGGGACTGGGGCCAGCACTGAGGGCAGAGAGACCTCAGTGCTGAATCCCACCCTGAGACTCCAGTCATGGACATCAAACACTCCCCTGCACTTTACACCCCTCTAACAGACCACCCAGGGCTACGCCTGAACGACTTCATTGGTATTTCTTAATTCTTTAGTTCTCTAAGTGCTCTGCAAAAATTAGATTTTTAATAGAACCTACTTGTTTTACTGTTCAATCAAATGACAAAACGTCTAAGGAAGGCATTGTCTTGTTTGCTCTCCAACAGTTGAGCAGATTAAAGTGAGGTTTTAAAAATATTATATCAAAATAAATCTTTCTGAAAGGAATCATTAAATTCCCCCATAGACAGCACTTGTTTTAATGCCTCAGAACGAGGCTGTAAGAGGTTCTCCATTTCTGTTTGGGTTGTTTACACTCCCCAGCGTCAGGACACGCAGATCTGAAGTGCATCCTATCGACACACACATTAAACATAACTGCTCCCAAAGATAAATCACAGCTTTGCTGGAGTCTGCCATCAGCAACAGAGGCCAGTGTGGGATTGGGAAAGCTGCAAGGATCACTGAGCAGGAGGAAGAGCTGAGGATGGAGACGGGGACGGGGGCAGATCTGCCAAATTCTACCCAGAGAGAGCTCCCAAACTTCCACAAGGTGCACGTTCAGAGAAAAAGGGGGAGATCCCTCTGCAGCCCCACTGACCACCGGTAAAACACATCCTTGGGGGTGCAGGGTCACCCCAGCTCCTAAGATCTCCATAAATCCTGATGGTGACAACATTAATGGCCTCGAGTTCCACAAGTGGCCCAAGGCCGTGTCATTCTGGGCCTGGGTTTCAGAGTTTACTTTGATTTTCTGAGACACTGAGGCTCGACAGACCCTGCCACGCAGCTCAAGGATTTGGAACATCTTCCGGCCCTTCCTTCTGGACAGGAGACATGGTGGGACAAGGAGGACTGAGAAGCACTGGAGCCATTCAGGTTCATTTCTGTGAGACACTGTCCTGTCCATCTGAGCCCTGGAGCCC
The DNA here is from genome assembly GCF_017639235.1 of Corvus kubaryi. Taxonomy (NCBI): domain Eukaryota; kingdom Metazoa; phylum Chordata; class Aves; order Passeriformes; family Corvidae; genus Corvus; species Corvus kubaryi. Next base: position 1,303,816 of record NW_024581088.1, read on the forward strand.
TTTAAGAGCAGGAATGAACAGAAATTCCTACGTCACTAGCAGGAGTTATGGATACAGGAATGTTTTTGAATTTCCAGCAATTAACTGGTGCCATTTTGCCAACATCTGGCCCAAGTATCACCCCCCTTTCCCACCCAGATTGCTGGGTGCAGCCCTGGGCAGCTCCAGGTAAAACCAAACAGAGAGAGAGAGAGAGAGAAAAAAAAATGTAGCAACACAAAGCAAGAGGATAGCAAAGATTTTAAAAATGCTTTTTTAGATGAGGAATGAAATAAACTGGGACTCTCCACCCTGGGAGAAAGGCAGATGAGCTCAGAGGACAGGAGAACTCTGCAAAGCTGAATGGAATAAAAGCAAAAAAAGCAAGATACAGCTCCTCATTGCACCTGGGGAGGTGTTCACACATTTTCTCAGAATCCCAGAATAGCTGGGGTTGGAAGGGACCTCTGGAAATCACCCAGTCCAAACCCCTGCCAAGGCAGGGTCACCCAGAGCAGGTGACACAGGGACACATCCAGGTGGGCTCGGGATGTCTCCAGGGAGGGAGACTCCATGACCTCCCTGGGCAGCTGTTCCAGGGCTCTGCCACCCTCCATGGAAAGTTCTTCATCCTGTTGAGGTTTCCTCTCTGCATTGAGTCAATAAACTTATTTTTTATAAATGTTACTTCAAGCAGGCCACAGATTTCCTCTAGACTTCGCAGATTTGCTGTTCTCAGTGAAGGATGGAAGCCTAAAAGAGCTGAGTTCTGACTCAGAGAAACAGAAATGTTATTAAAAAGCAACAGGGGACAGTAATTGCACAGAACAAAGTTGTTACAGGAGCACTGATGCCCCGAGGTGGCTGTGAACACGCTTTTTTCACCTACTCGTCGGTGCTTAATTTTTAACTTAGTTCCCAGATCCTGCCAAATTCCTGACGGGCTTTGTTAACTCAGCAGATGGCTCCAGTGAAACCCAGCTACCCACAGGGCAGGCGCTTCCAGGCAGAGACAACCAGACACGCTGCTCTTACTAAATATTTGTCCCTCTGCAGGGTAGGCAAAGAAAACTTCTTAGTGCCTTGTCTGCCTCAATGAACAAATCTTCATCTCTTCATAAACACGATCAGCTCAGACCAGACTGTCCCAGCCAGCAGCTCCAACCAACAGCCTGGACATTCAGGACATCACACTGGACATGCAGGAGTGTCCAGCAGTTCTGGGCCTGTGAAAGCTCACATCATCCCAGCTTCATGCAATGCCTCAGCTGCATCAACTCTGGACATAGAAATTATTTTGCAGGTGATGCAAGTGGAGCTGAGTCACAACCCCAGGAAGCAGCGCTGGCAGGGCACAGCCAGCCCTCAGCCACTGAGAGAAGGGTGGTCACAAACCCACGGGGGCAGGAACATCAGCTCTTAGGGTACAAATGATGCATTTCCATGGCTGGTGTGACCATGGTCACTCTGGTCCAGATGCACATCTGTGTCCCTGCCCATGGGACACTGGGCATTGGAAGGGGCTGCCCAGAGAGGTGGTGGAGTCACCATCCCTGAAGTGTTTAATGAAGTGTGGATGTGGCACTCAGTGCCATGGTCTGGGTGACAAGGTGGTGTCAGGTCATAGGTTGGACTCAATGATCTCCAAGGTCTTTTCCAATCTGGCCAGTTCTGTGATTCTGTGACCCCAGGGGTGAGGGGCTTTAAGTCCCTTTGGCCCCAAAGCCTCCTGTGATGACTCTGGGACAAACTGACTTCACCCCAAGGACAAGGACCAGGGACAGCACTCTGTTCTGCAGAGGCAGGTCCCCCACTGGGGTGGCACCCAGCCAGACACAGGTTATTACTAAGAGAGCCCATTTTAAAGAGAACAGGCCACAAACCCCACACCCACCCAGGCAGTGTTCACTGATGGCACACACGTGACTCCATGCATCACCTGGCTGCCAAACCAGGAGTGTGCAAAATCAGGAGCAAACACATCTCACCAGCCACCTGCTGCTCCAAGCCATCCCCTGCGGCATCCCCGGATCCCCAGAGCCCCTTGGCAATTCCCCACAAGGACATTCCCGTGCTCTGAACGTGACCCCCAAGACCCCAAAGCGAGGCACCCCCTCCTCCTCATTTAAGTGAGGCAACCACGCAGGTTTCCCACAACGTGAAGCCAAGATGAGCGTTCCCCAAAGCCCTGTGTGAATGGTGCCACTCCCCAGTGCCCAACGCCAGGCTGGGCACACACAGGAGATCCTTGTAGGACACGGCATTTGCTCAGCTCCGCGTTCCCCACCGCTGGCAGCTGAGTGTTAGGAGAGGGCTCAGCCAGGGGAGCTGACGCAGACTCTTGGAGATTATATAAATAAATAAAGAGCCCACTCCCAGCCCCGCTCGCTCTCCCTCTCCCTTTAAGTAGGTCACTCTGCCTGCTATGGAAATCAGCTCATCTTCAAAGCAGGTTTGTTCGTCTTCTTATCTCCTCAATGTAAGGAAAGTGCAGAGCATTGTCAGAGCAAAGGGTGATTTCAGACTAATTTGATTCAATTCTGTCACGGGTATAAATATGAAAGTGTCCACACTTGTCAGAAAAACCAACTTGAGACATAGACATGAAGGACAGCTGGAAGGTGGCTGCCCTACAGGTGGTTCTGCTTGTGGCCTGCAGCTATGTGTCCCTGACAGGTAACACAATGCAAACGGAATACAAAGGCTCTTCGTGACCTAGCAAGGGGAAGAAAGAAGAAAGAAAAATCTCTTGAATTAGACTGAAAAAGCTCAGGGGACTCACATGAGAGAAGCCCAGCTTACATCAGTTTCAGCCTGAAAATTAGGCCCTACCTTTTTATTTCGTTAGCCTAGCAAAGAGCATTCCAATTCGTCCTGGCAATTAATGAAGCTCAGGAGCAAAGCCTGATCCTAACCCTGCTGAAATCCCTGGAAAGAGCAGAGCTTACACCTGCAATGATGAAACCAGAGTTGCTTGGGTTTTCCGAACCTCCCACATGAAGGGATGCAGGCAGGGCCCGCCCACTCCTCAGAAAAATTTACAGGTTGGGCTGCAGGGTTTTAAACCCTGCCAGTGGTTCCACGGAATCCTGGAATGGTTTGGGCTGGAAAGGGACCTTAAAGCCCACCCAGTGCCACCCGTGCCATGGGCAGGGACACCTCCCACTGTCCCAGGCTGCTCCAAGCCCCAGTGTCCAGCCTGGCCTTGGGCACTGCCAGGGATCCAGGGGCAGCCCCAGCTGCTCTGGGCACCCTGTGCCAGGGCCTGCCCACCCTCCCAGGGAACAATTCCTTCCCAATATCCCATCCAGCCCTGCCCTCTGGCACTGGGGAGCCATTCCCTGTGTCCTGTCCCTCCATGCCTTGTCCCCACTCCCTCTCCAGCTCTCCTGGAGCCCCTTTAGGCTCTGGAAGGGGCTCTGAGCTCTCCCTGGAGCCTTCTCCTCTCCAGGTGAACACCCCCAGCTCTCCCAGCCTGGCTCCACACAACAGGCAATACTGAAGGAATAAGGAAATTCCTGAGCTGTGCCCATGCACTCACAGAACACGTTCCTGCTGCTCCCAGTTCCAGCCCTGGTCACTGGACAGGTGACAAGGGACACCTGGGGAGCCGAGCTCTGCCCCAAGGCCAGGCACCCCGGGCTGCTCCCACCCAGCTCCTTTTCGGAAGCTCTGGGAGCGTGGCAGGATCGAGTGTGCAGAGTGCAGGGAATGCACAGAAGGCAGGAAAAGGAATCCCAGGGCTCACAGGAGGCAAGTATTGGAAAGGTTTTGTGTAGCAACATCTAAAAAACGAGTCAAAGAAAATGAACCACAAAAATTTCATTATTACTTCAATGCCCCTATCAGCAATTTTGTTTTAAAAAGTAAACTAAAAATCAGCATTTTAAAACTGAAGTAAAAAGGAAGTTCCTTAGACTGGAAAAGCTTTTGCCTTATGCACCTCTGAAGATAATCGCCTGTACAAGCTCCTGACACAGCACGAGCAAACTTCTCCTGACTCCCAATTGTGCAGCTTCAGCCTGTTCTTTTGCTCCATTGATCCAGGCAGAAGACTCCTGGATCAGCTTTTTTTCCTCCCTCCCCAACTTCTTGAGTTTCAACTCCGAAGGCTTTAAGCCAAGGCTCAGCGTGGAGGTGTGGGAAATGCCAAGGAAGGAGCAGGTGAGAAAGGGGAAGTCTCTCTTCTTTTTTAATACTTTTGGGAGACAGAGTGAAGGGCTGTGGGTTGGATTCTGCCTCCAAGAGCAGCAACATTTTGCCTTCTAGACTGCAGAGAGGGAGCCTGGAGCTGAAAGCAGCAGGAAATGAGCTCAGTTTAAGGTACCCACAGCAGGTGTGAGCAGGACCACACCCAATGCCCAGCACCAGGACCTGCAGCACATCCTACCCCTGGCATCACAGCCCTTTCTGCCAAGTCAAGGAATTCTTTCACAGGATGTCAAGTGGAGAGAGTGTATTCCAAGTTTTCACTCACACTCGAGCTTCCTTAAGAGTTTAAGGTTTTAGTTGAAGACTCGAGTCCACCCAGCCCCAAAGCTCTGCCCTGGGCCATGCTCATGAGCTGTGTTACTGCCTGGGCACACCTGCCAAACACTAAATAAAAAAACCCATAATTGCAGTATGCCTGGAGGCTTCTGAATGTGGAAAGAGCATGATTAATATTAATAAGTGTGATTTCATAGTAGGCAGAAGTACAGAAAATAGACAGCACTGTGCCTTAAACCCTAGAATCAACTGGGATTTTGGCAGCACATGCTGGAGAAGACAGTAGCAGCTGTCAAGTCACAGCTGGAGTTGCCTCTGGTGAAGGTGATTGAGAAATGGGATTAAGGAAAAAAACAACACAACAAGTAAAATTCAAGGTAAAATAACAGGCAGAGGGAACAGACGGCTGAGCTAACAGGCCTGCCTTGCTCGCACAGCAACCCAACAGTTCTGAGTCGCACATTTCCCTTTTTCCTTCAAGCACAGCCCCAGCCTAACTCACACTTTACAAGCTGTTTTTTAACCACTTCTCTGGCATTCTCAGCTCTGTTCTGCAGGGAGGTCACTCACACAAAAAGGCTGTGCTGGGGTGACCCTGGCTGGGCACCACCAAGCCCCTCTGTCACTGCCCTGGGCAGGGGACAGA
>NW_024581088.1:1323928-1338432 GCF_017639235.1 Corvus kubaryi
CGGGGGATGCGGAGTGCCGGGGTGCCGGGGTGCCGGGGCCGTGTCGGGATGCGCAGTGCGGGGTGCGGAGCCTGGGCTGCCAGGGCCGTGCGGGGATGAGGAGCGCGGGCTGGGGGGTGCCGGGGGCCGGGGCCGTGCGGGGATGCGGCCGCGGGGCTGTAACGGGGGGAGATGGGGCCGCTCGCGGTAACGCGGTCGGGCTGCTCGGTGTCACAGAAAGTTTGAGCCCCCCGGGCCGGTGCGTGGCCCTCTCGTGGATACTGCTCCCCCCGTTCCCGGATGGAAGCTTTGTGCTCTCCCTCGGAACCCTGGCTTTCCCGACCCCGGCACGGAATGACAAAGAAAGCTTCCCCAGGCTCCCCAGGCCTTCCGAGCCGGAGCGAGAGAATGACTTCAGAGCTGTCACCACTCTCCTTAGTAAGGATCGTCAGTACCTCAAACCCTGACATGAGGTAAAGTGATAAACATCATAAACTACAATTCACATCCAACGTTTTAATGGCAGAAAGCTGAATCCTCTCATGAGAGCACAGCCACTACTGAACAACCCCAGTAACCCCCCTCTTCCGAGCTTTATCCATGTGCCACAGTTAACCCTGCCTTTCAGAAAGATGGCACCAACACGGATTAGAAATTCAAACAACCTTGAGTCATTGTATCCTACAAGGCAACTTTTCAAAAGGTAAGAATAACCCCCCTCACCTTCAAGCCATAATTAAAAAAAAAAAAAAAAAAGAGAGAAACAAAAAAATCAATGCCATGGAAACAAACCTAAAATTGCCTTGGAGGATTTGGAGTTTTAATTTTGTCCTAGCTGTACATGAAGTCTTTTATGGCTTCTGTGTTCAGACCCAGGATCCTGCTACAAACCTGGAGAAGAGACAGGCACATAACTCATAGTCAGACCCTAAAATACTGTGGTCAGTCCATCATCCACAGCAGGTTCATTATTCTGCTAAGACGGTGAAAATGTGAATGATGTGCGTGACATAAAGCTAGAAGTACCTCAGAAATTGCTGAAATCCAGCTTTTGGCAGGCACCGAGGGGAAGCTGGTTTGGGGGTTCTACAGGGGTGTTTTGGCACATGATAAACAGAAGGTTTGTTTCCAAAGCTGACAACTGAGATTTTTCTTCTCTATAAATAAAAGCACTTTTTATTAAACAAATAAACAAACACCACCCCAACTTGGCAGAGTAGTTTACCAAAAAGGGAAACCACATGGCCTCAACTGCCAGGAGCAGAAATACTTGTGCAAGCAGAAAAGTACCTGCTGCTTATTCTGAAGCAGTCTGGGATAAAGACTCGTTCCCGTTGTCCTTCACTACCACTGCTCCCACTGAAGTCAGGCTGGTGCATTACACAGAAGCAGCAAGATCTATTTTAATTATAAACCAGTTTGGGAAAAGCTGGATTTAAAAACGTTTGGCACGTGGCTGTTACAGATGATCCCAATGGAAAAAAAATAATCTTAGGATCTTAAAAAAGAGAATGCAAGAATTTGAAGCAGCTCCTTGCTGAAGCAGAAGGTGAGCGTTTTTGCCACCAGTTTCTTTAAGAAAGGAGCAGAATTAAGTCCCCAAAAAAGCAGGAGGGAGGGACAAAGCCACAACTGCCCTTAGGGTGACAGATGGCCACAGGGCACCTGGCACCGTGAGTGTGTGTGGTCCCGGGGAAGACAGCATGGCAGGAGAAAACAAAGATGTCCCTAAAAAATGCAAGGAAAAGAATATCTCTGTGGGAAATAACATGAGAGCAAAAAATTCAGAATACACACGTGCCAACAGCCCCCCTGCCCTATCCGGGAGGATTACCTTCCAAAAGCTCCCTAGGTGTCTGTTGTTGCTGCTGCTGTTCTTTTATTTGGGGGAGAGGCAAGCAGCAGACCTTGAAGCTGTGCTGGCTGACAACGATCCCATCACCTGGGACTGTCCCCAGCCCAGCTACATCTGCCTGCAGGAGAGCTGGCCCTGCTGCTGGCCTCGGGGGCAGCTGGGCAGTGCTTCCCTTTGCAGAACTCCTACGGGAACCAGCCTGAGGAAAATCTGATCCCCCTTCCTGAACTGGTTTGCAGCATTCCATGTTCCACAGGCCCCTTCTGCCGTGCCACTCTCAGAAGTAATGATTTCCCCTTCCTTTCTTTCATATGGGAGAAGTTATTTTGGTTTTGTTCAGTTGTACTCCAATCACTTGTGGCCTGAGGACCAAGCAAACCCCAAAGTATTCACACCAAGCATCACATTCCCTTCAGTGTGTCCTGAGAAGCTCCCCCCAGCATGTTCTGAACGAGGCTCAGCTCTCTGGGACTGCCAAGGAGCCAAATGCCACCTGTGCCACCAGAGCTGCAGAATTATCCACAAACAGATCCCTCTGTACCTCCCCTACAGCAACAAGAGAGCCGAATGCTTTAGATAACAAACAACAATCAGGATCCAAGAGTCCGCTGAGTCAGAGACTCACAGAATCACCGAGGCTGGGAATGACCTCCAAGATCACCGGGTCCAAACATCAAGGCCGCCCCATCACCCTGCTCAGCACTAACCCCTGTCCCCAAGGACCACATCCACACATTTTTGGAACACTTCCAGGGATGGTGACTCCACCCCTGCTGTGGGCAGCCTGTGCCAGGCCCTGACCACCCTTTCAGTGATGAAATTTTCCTAATATCTAATTTAACTTCAGCTTGAGGCTGTTTCCTGTCACCCTGCCCTGAAGATGGACACCAACAGGACACGGCCGTAGGAGACCAGGAGAAGTTATGCTTTGTGGCATTCCAGTCCTGAGAGTGGCTTCCCCACCCATATTTCCTTAGAGCTTTGCACCCCCAGAACAGTGAACTGAATCTCAACAGCAAATCCAAAATGGTAGCTTGAAAATGTTTGACAAGACCCCACTCTCTAAATCAGGGTTCAACCAAGGCATAGCTCAGCCTCCACTGGAGAGTGTGGAGGGTTTTTTTCTATTTGTCATCCTTTCTTTTTTTTCCCCATCTTCATTACATTCCTACCAGGGGGAAAAAAAAAAAAAGGCTTGAAACATTGTTACTAAATAGAGAGGAAGAACTAAAGGACATGGCTCAGTATCGGGCAGAGATCAGTTTGCATGTCTAATAGAAAAATTCTATTTTTGCCCATTCCAGTGGAGTTCTGTGAAAAGCACACACGCACTTTTCAAGTGCTAGCCAAAATAATTACTTCTCTCCTTCTGTGGGGGGAAAAAATCCACTAAATCATGAATATTCAATGGATTGGTTAATGACATAGTAATGCTTTAGCTGAAATCTTTGCTCCTTAAAATACAGCCAACACGAGCTGCCAGTTACAAGAAGAATTAAAAATACAAAAATAACTTGATTTGCAGAAGTTATCATCCCCCGATCGCTTCAGGAGTGTGTGATGGTAGCATGATACCATGACAGATCTGGGGCAGACTGTCTTCACAATCTGCAAGATGTAAAACAGGCCGGAAAAAATAGTTTCTGTTACTCACTGGAGCTTCTGCCAGTGCTGGGGGTTCTGCAGGGCACGGGTGCCTTCCCTCAGCACCAGCTCAGCTCTCTCCCAGCTGATCCCAGGCCCTGCACCCAGTTACATTTCCAGCCTTGTAGCACCAGCACAAAGGAAAAAAAAAAAATGCTTGGCTCTTTTAGCTAAATTTCCTTGAGTTGCATAAATGAGCCTTTCTGTGACCAACTCCCTGTATGAGAACAATAATCGGCTAAAGAAAAAAACAAACAAAACCGAACAAAAATCTGCAGAAAAGGTTCAATTTAAAGCCAGTTTTGCTTCCTCAGAATCTTGCTGTGAGTGCAATTGAGTTATTTGTTTTCGGGCTTCAGGTGGTGCTCAGGAGTTGCATCTTCCCTTTTTTCTCTCAGGCTCTCAAGAATTTCTGATTATTCAGCCTTCATTTTGTTGCTTTGCCACTCAAAACCACCTCTGAGAAAGCCCCACGTCCATCAGGTAGGTGAATTCAAGCCTCCATGTTGCCTATGAACTCTCTTTTTCCCACTGGAGTTTTCTCCATGCCAGAATCTGCTCCCTGCAAGGGTCACCAACATCGCTGTGAGGCCCGGGCTGGTGAAATGAGTGAAACTTGTATAGAAAGATGTTTTATCATTTTCAGAAGCCAATATTCCAAAGCTGATGGCTCACTCTGCTCTCTCTGAGCCGTTTCTGACAGTACTTCAGGCACGTTTTTAACATCAAGGAGTGAACCCTTTATCTCCAGCCTTAACGTTCTTCTCCACTGTGGGAACAGCTAATGCACAAAAGTAACTTTCCTCAGTGTTATCTTCAAAGCTGGGAACATATTTAGTTCCCTGTTACAATAACTCCATTCATATTTCATGAATGTTTAAGTTCAGCCTGTGAGCATGGACAGCTCATCACTGATATATTGGGGAAATGCTGTGAAAAAACAAACCACTTATTGTACTTTTAGCTTATGAGATTGCTTTATGGCTCCCTCAAGGATATTAAAAAGATCTTTGCTATGGTTATCAATAAGTATCTTTCAGGATCAGCATTTATAAAGCTTCTAGAATGGCTTCAGCTCTTGGCTGACTTCAGAAATTAAGGACCTCACTCCCAAAAAAACAAAATCATAGCTTAAAGTCAACTATTCTTCAGTTTGGTTGCTTTGAACTTCAATATTCGTCTTGATGACCAGAGTCTAATTCTTAAATCATTTTATTATTAGAGCTGGTTTGAAAAGCTTCAGCTTCTTTCTTGAAAAACAGGGGGGAAGGGAGAAGAGCAAGAGGAGCAAGTTCATTGAAATTTTGATAAATCATCAAAAAATCAGAAAATCCATTTTAAATATTGACTTTTTGTGTGACTAGAAAATAAATTCTCTCTTATTTCTTTTTCATTACAGAAGATACTTATATGGCCTAAGTTATTTCAGCACCTAATCATCACCTAATAGTCCCTGAGCCAGGGAATACCATTGTTTCTTCACGTTACACCAGCAAAGAAAAAGATGCCTGAAGACCTTTGAAAAAAACCACAGAATCTCAGACTGGTTTGGGTTGGAAAGGGACCTTAAAGCCCATCCCATTCCACCCCTGCCATGGGCAGGGACACCTCCCACTGTCCCAGGCTGCTCCCAGCCCCAATGTCCAGCCTGGCCTTGGGCACTGCCAGGGATCCAGGGGCAGCCCCAGCTGCTCTGGGCACCCTGTGCCAGGGCCTGCCCACTCTGCCAGGGAACAATTCCTTCCCCATATCCCATCTACCCCTGCCCTCTGGCACTGGGGAGCCATTCTCCTGGGGTTTAAACTCCCAAGGGAACCAAGAGATGACACAAAGGAGCTGGCCAGGACTAAAGCCTTTAGGAGCCTTGAGGACAAGAGGTCATTTTGTCACCAGACCCTTGAGTCCCAGGCTGACACACTCAGCTGACACACTCACCAGCACCACAGTACGGCCATGCCAGTGGGGAGCAGGGAAATGCTGAAGGATCCCAAAGCCAAACGGCAGCATCCCTGTTCCTGTGAACATCAGGACTGCCTTTCCATGGCTGTCAGAAGGGCAGATCTGCCACTGCAGCCAAGACAAAGCCCAGAAGTCAGTATCAAGACAAAGATGAGAAGTCAGTGTGCTTGGATGGAGGAAACCCCTCAGGGCTCAGCTGTCTCCCCAAAAGCCTGGTCTTGCCTCCTGTAGCAATCTGGCCTGTCCCACAGCAGAGCAGAGCCCAGAGATGGAGCATCCCCTCTCGGCTGCTACTTGAGCCTGGCTCTGAGGACCTTCTGGATGCTACAGCTCATGCTCAAGAGGGACTTCTTTTCCTGTGACTTAGACCAAGCCCTCAGCTTAAGGTCAAGGCTCAAAGCCTTTTCTGAGCCCATGGACTCCTGGGGATGCCCTGCAGGGCTCTGCCCATGCTCCTGCTCCCCCCAGCAGGACAGTGCTGGGCAGGATGAGAGTCCAGAGTCACGGAGATGGCACTGAAGGTACAAATCCAAGACTTGGCCATAATGCAGCCACAGATGCCAGTTGGAAACTGACACCTTGCTTTATTCCTTATCCATGAGAACCCTCTGTGTGTTGATCTCAAAATACAAAGTGTTGTATTAAAGAAAGCAAATTTTTAAAAAATCCTGTGTGTTTTACAAGCCACTTTGCACAAACACTTGCCTGCTTATTTCTTTTCATGTAAATCTTCTTTTGCAGCACTCAGATGTCTCTTGCACTGTGCTTAAACTGTATCCCAGCCATGCCAGGGCAGTGTTTATCCTGCTGTGGTTATGAATGATGGGCTGACCATCTGCAAATAACACACTGGTTTAACCCAAAAAATTTAAACCTCCCTATAAAGAGGAACCACAGATGGCAACAACTGCTTGACAAATGCCAGTGTGAACTGCACCACACTGATTAAGTATCACTGATTGACATCAATAAATTCTTGCTGCAGAATTTAGAAGATGCTTCTCATAAATATTTCAAGAGGTCTGCATCCCAGAAAAAACAGTAATTCAGAGCAGTTCTTAATGTTTAGAAAATCAAGTAGGTCAAGAAACAGACATATATGTGTTTACACTCTGAGTTAAACAACTGAATTTCCCTCTCAGGCAGCCTTTTGTTTTATTTTGGGACTCTATATATGAACTGTGTTCCCAGTTCCCAAAACACACCGAGTGCCTGTCTCAGCAAAACCTCACAGGTGCTGTGTACCCTTGCAGAGTTCAGTGAAAGGTAGAGTGGGAAAACCAAAACCAAACTGGATTTTATTTCAGATTTGCTGTTGATTCATTGGCTGTGTCCAGGCAAAATGCCCAGAGCTGAGTTTTCAGGGTAGTTACAGAACTGTAGCATGGCTTGGATTGGAGAAGACCGTAAAGCCCTTCTTGTTCCACCCCTGCCATGGGCAGAGACACCTTCCACTGTCCCAGGCTGCTCCCAGCCCCAGTGTCCAGCCTGGCCTTGGGCACTGCCAGGGATCCAGGGGCAGCCCCAGCTGCTCTGGGCACTCTGTGCCAGGGCTTTGTAAATCCTCTGTCCCCACCTTTCCTGTCAGCTCTCTCAGCCTTTCCTCAGAGAGGAGCTGCAACCCTCCATCCCTCTGATCATCTTGTCCCTCTTCTCATGGGTCAAATACTCAGACACTCAGCTGAAGGCTGCAGCGTCAGAAGGGCTGAACAGCCCGAGCTCCTCAGCTCAGCACTGGTGCCAGCCACAGGGGGTGGTTGGTTTGGGAGATGGGGTCGCAAAACTGCCAATCCCAGTGTGGAGGCCCCCAAAAGGAGCTCTTTGCAGGTAGGAATCTCCTTTTTACTGCAAATATTCTCTCAGCTGGGGAGTCACTCACAGAGAACCCTGCTTAATGTTTAGGTGAAACTGCAGTAGGAGATTTGGGACAAAACAAAGCAGAGTTTTGGCTGGGAGGCAAACCGGGGGGGGGGCTGAGCCTGCTCCACTCCCACCAGGCACTGGATGGCGAAGCTGCAAAGGAAAGCAGATCCCAAGGCTCAGTGAAACCTGTGACTTCCTCCATCCAATGAAAACTGGTGCCCAAAATAGGCTGTGATTTCTCCCCCGCCACAAAACCAGGCTCCAAGCACCATTCAGCGACCAAGCCCAGCCCACCATGCCCCAGTGACAGACGACTCCAGCCACTGCCAGGCACAAACATCTCCAGCCTGATCGAACAGCTGAGTCTCGATACTTCACAAGTACAAATTGGCTGTTTTTGTATAGCCTGAGTAGTTACTCAGCTACCCTGAAGGGATTGGTCTTAGCTTTGAAGATTGCTGCTTTCATTTCACAAGAATGGCCAGAAAGATTTTCCATTTTCTTTCCAACAAAAGCATTTGTTGTGGGGGAAGGATATGACATCTTTAAGGAGACAGGGAGAGAAAATGATGTGCTAGACCCTGCCTCTGAAATAATTCTGAAGGAATATACATTTGCATCTAGGGCTGAAGGTCTCACAGAGTAGCTTTTAAAGGAAAAAACCTGTGCTGAGCCCATCCAATTCTCCCTCCTCTAGTCTATCTCATCGCAGCACTTGGGAATTTCCCTTTGTCTCCATGTAAAAGAGGAATAAAGTATTATGGAGCTATTCATCCAAGTTGTACTCACGGTTTGCCACGGTGCAAGAAGCTGGGGTGTCCTGAGCCCTGCCCTCCCACAGCAACTCTCCACCTTTGCCCTGCCCTGCAAGAACCATCTGGGAGCAGTGGATGCACTCCCAAAGTCCTGCTTTTGCACTGCCTCAAATCCCAGAATCATAGAAGAGAATCCCAGACTGGTTTGGGTTGGAAGGAACCTCAAAGCCCATCCAGTGCCACCCCTGCCAGGCAGGGACACCTCCCACTGTCCCAGGCTGCTCCCAGCCCCAATGTCCAGCCTGGCCTTGGGCACTGCCAGGGATCCAGGGGCAGCCCCAGCTGCTCTGGGCACCCTGTGCCAGGGCCTGCCCACCCTCCCAGGGAACAATTCCTTCCCAAGATCCCATCCAGCCCTGCCCTCTGACATTGGGAAGCCACTGCCCCCTGTCCTGAACCTCCAGGCCCTTGTAAAGAGTCTCTTTCCAGCTCTCCTGTAGTTCCTCCGGGCCCTGCAAGGCCACAGTGAGGTCACCCCAAAGCTTCTCCTCTCCAGGTGAACAATCCCAGCTCTCCCAGCCTCTCCTCCCAGCAGAGCTGCTCCATCCCTCGGATCACCCTGGAGCCTCCTCTGGGCTCTTCCAGCAGCTCCAGCTCCTCCCTGGGCTGGGCCAGGGCTGGGGCAGCTCTGCAGGTGGGGTCTCACCTGAGCACAGGGACACAATCCCCCTCCTCAATCTGCTGCTCACGCTGTTTTGCTCTCATCACTTGAAAAGATCAGGATTGATTGACACCAATCCAGCAGATGCCATTCTCTCAATCCTGCTGCTCCCAAGGACAAGCTCAAGGTTTGGCAGTGACTTGGGCTCCCCCACTTTGCCTGTTCATTGTCTAAAGGCAGACACTCCTCCAGTAAAGCAGGTCTGCAGCACTTAAAGCCTTGGGCTGGCTGGCTCCTCAGTCTGTCTGGGCAAAGTGATTCCTCCTGCAGTCATTCCTGCAGTCATCCCTCCCCACGCCCCAGCACTGCACTTCAAAGGCCAATGGAACATCAGAGGGACACACTGCAGTGCTTTGTTTTCCTCTCTCCTGAACTGCTTTTTTAGCATTTTAAAACACAATGTGCTCATGAAAGGTTGTAAAATTCCTCATAAAGTTGACTGTGCCACAGGATTATAGAATACCTCTTGGAACAATGGATAAACAGCTAATCTTGGATCTGTCACCAGAAAACACTAATATATTTCAAAAAGCTATTAGCCCTTAAACCAAAAGTAACAGAGAATTTGATTTTGGGCAACAGGCTATAAACCACTGAAATTGTTTGGCAGCTCTGCATTGAAAGCAGGTGGAAAAAGCTGTTAAGAGCCCTGGCATTTATTTTATTCAGCTATTTAAGGCATAGTTTACATAGACTCCACAACATGTGCATGAAAACTAACACTAAGTAAGGACACTTGAAAAAAACAGGGGATCAATTGATTTACCACACATTTTCAGGAAGCAGAACAACATCTGCCATGTTATGCAAGAAGGGAGTGAAAGGCAATAAATATTACAGATAAAAAATAATAAACCATCAATGGCCTTCACAATTTTTACAGCATCATATCTTTAAGGAGCTTTAGAGCCATCAGCTCTGACCATAACCTCCAGATGAGCAATATCCATTTTGTGGATGGAAACACTAAAGCTCAGCCATTAATCCTGAACGCCCTGGTCAGTTCTGAAGGGCTTTGGGACAGGGATGGCCAGGATGACCAGGGATGGTGAGACAGGGAGGAAATATTTGGGGAATGCAATGGGGAAATAGAGTTTGAGATTGCCACATAGAAAGCCAAAGACTAAATGGGTTTCATACCTTGTTTCTTTCCCTGGTCTTGATAATATCTGCTCTTGTGTTTTGTCTTAGCAGTGGATCCCGGAATCCCAGGCTGGGCCAGGCTGGAGGGGACCCCAGAGGGTCCCTGGTGCCACCTCCCTGCTCAGGCAGGGCCATCCCAGAGCACAGGGCACAGGATTGTGCCCAGAGGGCTCTGCAATATCCCCGCTGAGGGAGACTCCAGCCCCTCCCTGGGCAGCCTGTTCAGGGCTGGGCCCTGCCCAGGGCAGCAGTTCTGCCTCCTGTGCAGGGCAATTGCTGGGCTCAGGCCCTGCCCGGTGCTCTGGTGCCGCTGCCGGGCCCCGGAGCAGAGCCTGGGCCCTGCCCTGAGCCCTCCCTGCAGCCAGGGACAGCCAGGGCTGAGGGCCCCTCTCAGCTGGGGCTCCTCTCGAGGCTGAGCAGCCCCGGCTCCCTCAGCCTGTCCTGGGCACGGAGATGCTCCAGGCCCTCCTCATCCTCACAGCCGGCACCGGCCCCGCTCCAGGAGCTCCCTGTCGCTGCTGTGCTGAGGAGCCAGAGCTGGACACAGCTCCAGAGGTGCCCCTGGGGCTGAGTAAGTCACAAACGAGTAGGATGCAGGTCATGAAATAAAAAAAGAGGATGAAGGTGAGTTTTCTGAGAAAAAAAAAAGACATGAAAAGATCAGGCAGATGGAAAAATGCTTCACATGAGGAGTGCAGGAGTTACCTTCTCACAGAGCAGAGATACTTTTGTCAAGTACTTTGAGAGAGGTGATCTTTAAGCTCTTCAAATCCTCACAGAAAGGGAAAACAGGAGCAGGACTAAGGTGAGGAGTTTCAGGCTTGTGGCTGAGTGCTGGAGCCGGAAATGGCTGAAGAATCCCAGCAGCACAGCCAGGACTGTGCACCAGCAGTGATGCCATCCCAGTGTGGGTTTGTTTGGGGCCTGGACAGTGGATTTGCATTTTATAAAGAGAAATTACTGCAGAAAGGCTAATGTTCAGTGGAAGGATATTTTTGGTATTTCTCTGGAAAATAATCTATTGGATGCAAGACTTAATCTTTTTTCCCCTTAAAAGATATACTCATCTCAGAGCCTCTTAAGGAAGGGAGGCTCAGAATAATTACCCAGAGCGTTGCTGCTCTTGTGTTCCTGCTTTGGCAAAAGCTGGGGCACACAACAGCTTCTCAGCACAGCAGTGCTTCTGGTCTGCACACATCCAGGCCTGAGAGAAGGGAACGGAGCTGGGAAGGGGCTGGAGCCCCAGGAGCGGCTGAGGGAGCTGGAAAGGGGCTCAGGCTGGAGCAAAGGAGGCTCAGGGGGGACCTTGTGGCTCTGCACAAGTCCCTGACAGGAGGGGGCAGCCGGGGGGGTCGGGCTCTGCTGCCAGGGAACAGGGCCAGGAGGAGAGGGAACGGCCTCAGGCTGGGCCAGGGGAGGCTCAGGGTGGGCATCAGCAGGAATTTCCCCATGGAAAGGGTGCTCAGGCCTTGGCAGTGGCTGCCCAGGCAGGTCTGGAGTGCCCATTCCTGGAGGTGCCCAAGGAAGGGCTGGAGGTGGCACTCAGAGCTCTGGGCTGGGTCAGTCACAGGTTGGACTCGATGATCCTGGAGGTTTCTTTCCAACCTTAATGATTCTGGGATTCTGATTCACATGAGGCTTTGGTGATTTCTTTCTGTCAATTAGACACACATACCTATGAGAAAGCAGTGAATCCTATGATTCTGTCAAACCCAGGGTTCAGTAATAAGGAAATTATGCCTCCAGAACCCTTTCATTCACCAGCCTGAAAGCAGCATGGAGCTGACTCATTCCATGGGGCTGCTACCAGCAGTCTCTAAGTTTCCTACAGGAAGTTCTTGAGTTACAGGGGAGGCACTTCAGGAAAGAAAAGAAAGAAAGGTTATTATGACGCACGGAGGTGATAGGAAATAAGGAGGCACAAAACCCCAGGTCTGAGAGGCTGGACACGTCCCACCAGCAGCTTTCCAAACTGCTCTGCTCTCCCTGGGAAACGTTTCCCCATTTCGAGAAATCACCCTGAAAAGTCACAGGGTTTGGAGATCTCTGAGCACTCACACTCATCTGACTGTCCCTGTTTGGGGGAAAGAGGCCTCCTTTCCAACCGAGCATTTGTCATCTTGCACAGAAAAATTCCACAGATGGATTCTTCCTGTACCTAACTGCATGAAGTAAAAACTGAGCAGGTCACTTTGAAATGATATCTATGCATATACATTTAAAAAAACAGAGAGAAAAGCCCTCAGCTCAGTTTAGCACTAAGTGGCCTGTGGTGGTTCAGTGGGGATGGAGGAGGAATCAGGGCTGGGATCACAAGGAGCCACTCAATAGGTTCACGTCAATGGGCTCAGAGTGCACCCAGCACAGAGCACTCACTGCTCAGGATTAGCAGCCACACAAGGGCCACATATCAATTATTTTGCAGTCTGACTGGAGCACCTCTTGAGATAACTGAAATGAAGGACTTCAGGCCTTAAGCTTCCCAGTTACACCTTCCAGCTGAAATCAGAATATTCTAAAAGAGAAGGGACACACAAGGATCATCCAGTCCAGCTCCTGGCCCTGCACAGACACCCCAACAACCCCACCCTGGGCATCCCTGGCAGTGGTGTCTGAATGCTCCTGGAGCTCTGGCAGCCTCGGGGCCGTGCCACGGACAGCCCTGGGGAAGTCAATGATGCTGCTCATTTAGACAAAATGTGCTCCACCAGTAAATGCTGGGAGAACTGGGATCCCAAGAACTGGGTTTTGGAATAAAGCTTTTGACCAGGCTTGGGGCAAGTTACTCAGATGGCACAATTCAGTGAATAAAACATCATTTACTGGATTTAATTCTCACATCCATGTCTTACACTTTATTTCTTTAGTGTGAAGAATCTCAGTAGTGCACTGGAAACCTGAAGGTGTATTAGAGCCATCCCTGTGCAAATGGCCAGGGCAATACCTGCCCCTCACTCAAACCCATTTAAACCCCATATTTTAAATTTCACCACAGTAGCTCCCTGATCACATCAGTGACCAGTACAAACCTTTGAGCTGCCTTGCTGTTTATTCAGTTCCAGCTTGGTTTAGGAGATCATTTGTGATGAACAGCTACAAGGTCTCAACATTAATTTGGACCACAAGCCTACCAGGGAACAAAATATATTTTGACAGATACAAGAAATGACCCAAAAAGGGTTAATATGAACTATGCTAATGTCCAATAAATGGTTATTAAAATTCTACAATAATAACTTGATAGTCCTCCTTATAAAAATGACAATTCTCTACCTCATAATAACTAATTATATTTAAGCTATTCATGGCCATAATTTATCAATTATCCAGCTACTAGATTTCATATTAAAACATACTCCTACTGTGAAACAGCTTTCTGGATAAATTCTGAATAAGCAATCAAATGGCCACTCCTGGGAAGCACAGAGTGTCTGTACATGGAATGGGGCCTTAGGGGTGTCTGCAAATCACTGCAGAAAAGGTAGAATATTTCTGTGTATTTGATTCTGCTGCCACTGCCTGAATCTCTCCTTTTTGATGCAGGGATGCTGGAAAGGATCCGTTTTTCAGCTCTGCCTTGGGTGGGATAATGAAGGGTCTTTCAGCAGCATTAGCAGGAGGAAGGTTTACTGGCAGAGCTTCCAGCTTTTCTTGTAGGTGTAGCTTTAATCACTGGGGACTGTGCTGAGGCTGTTGATGTTGATTTCTGAAAAAAAGAGCTTTTGCTGCTGCTTTAAAGAGCTGCCAGTGCTTGCAAGATGATTATGTTATATATATTTATATATATATATATTTATGTGTACATAGAAGCATTCTGCTTTGAAAGAACATCTAGGTCATGCTTTCCATACTGATCCACCTTCAATCTGCATCATCAAGGGCACTTTCAGGGAAGCGAGAGCCTTCTAAGAGATCTCTGCTGCTGCTGCTGCTTATTCCCCAGCCTGAAGTTTAACCCTCACCAGAGTTTTGGGTTAGACTGGGGGATGGAGGGGGGGTACAGGGATGGATTCCGTGAGAAGCTGCTGCAAGTGTCTGATGGAGCCAATTCCAGCTGGCTCCAGGACAGACCCACTGCTGGCCAAGGCCGAGCCCATCAGGGACTGTGGTAGCACCTCTGGGGTAACTGAGGTAAAAATGCAGGGGAAAAAATCCCAAAACTGCCCCAGTACAGCTGGAGAAGGGAGGAGTGAGAACATCTGAGAGAATGAACTCTGCAGAGACCAAGGTCAGGGAAGAGGGAGGAGCTGGAGCTGCTCCAGGTGCCAGAGCTGAGATTCCCCAAAGATTCCAGGGTGCAGCCCCTGGAGAGGCAGCTGAGGGCACAGGGAGCAAACTTTCCCCTGCAGCCCCTGGAGGAGCCCAGGGCAGAGCAGGAGATGCCTGGGAGAGCTGTGATCCCGTGGGAAGCCCCTGCTGGAGCAGGGTCCTGGCAGGGCCTGTGATCCTGTGGAGAGAGGGGCCCACCTGGAGTGGGTTTGCTGGAAGGACTTCTGGCCCCATGGAAAGGGACCCACACTGGGGCAGTTCCTGAAGGCCTGACCCCATGGCTAAAGGGACTCACACTGGGGCAGTTCCTGAAGGA